>NW_010557118.1:0-5589 GCF_000687285.1 Phaethon lepturus | reverse complement strand
CAGCTGCATTGCGGGAGGGTAAGATTTTGGGGGGAGGTTGGCAAAAAAAAGCCAGCAGCAGGCACCCACCTCCTCCCCTGCGCTGCCTCGCATGGAGTTGCTGCCCTTGCCTGCAGCGAGCGCTGGGCGTGAGGTCTAGTTTTTGGGGATGCTGCAAGTCGGGGTGCCCGATGGTTAAAAACCCGCAGCTGCTCCCAGGCTGGGTTGTTTCTGCTGGCGGAGCCGAGCTGGACAGAAACTTTCAGCAGCGAGGCCTCGGCGCTGGCTGGAGAGCAGGATTTCTGTGCTGGGGGGAAAAAAAATATTGGAGGTTTCAGTATTGTTCTTTGTTCCGTTTTTTTGGGACAAACCCAAGGACTTGTAGTAAGTCGCACGGAAAGTTAAGGCGAGAGAGAAGCTCCTGCTCCTGGGGCTGGCCAGGCTGCTGCTGGGGCATCTTTTTGGGTTCCCAGGCAGGGATATGAATCTGGATTTCCCGTGTCCGGGGGGTGGGAGGCACCATCCCTTTCTCCCTTTCTTCCTGCCCTGAAAATATTATTTTGGACCTAAGAAACCAGCCTGGTGCTTTCTAGCACAAGGGTGTCCCATCAGAAGTGGCTCTGCTCCTCTGTCCCTCGCCTCCCGCTCCGGTAGCTGCCAGGGGAGCCCAGCTGCTCGGCTGGCCCTGCAGATCCACCCGCCTGCGAAGCTTGGGTTTATTACCAATTTCTTATTAGCAGGTACCATGACATTTCTGCCTGGGTGCTGCGTTAGCTCTGAGCGTGGTGGGGGCTGCGGGCAGACGTGGCAATCGGAGATGAAAGCAGGGCAGCGAGCGCGGTGGGTACCGGAGGATGCTGTTAAATCCTCAGCTGCTTTTCTTGCTGCATCCAGCAAGGACCGTGCTGCAGGCTTTCCCCGGGGTGCCTTTCATCTCCATCCGTTCTCACGGGGCTCAGATCCCCTAACTGGTGTTATACTGGGGTGAAGGCAACACAGGGTCCCTGCAGCTGCATCTCCCACCCCACACTCTGCACATGGGTGGTGGGTAGCCCAAGGCAGATGCTGGCCATGCTGCTCGGGGTAGCAGTGAATTGCGGAGGGACAAGCTTACGGATGCAGGCGAGAGCAGGTATCACCTGTTGGGAGCATCCTTGGGGCTACAAGAACTGGGGAGGGGGAGAAGCAGCGGAGCCAGGCATGAATGGAGGAGCGGTGCCTGATCTGGGTGCTCGTCACTTAGCTCCTACTCAGTGCAACGTCTTGCTACAGGCACATCTGTCCTGGTGCGATCTATTTTCCCCCTGCCCTTCCTGGGAACTGCGGCTGCCTCCCATTTATTTAAGTACTTCTTTAACATGGATCGCCTGGGGCTCAGCTCCAGCCCCTGAGCCGGGCAGCAGGGTTGTAAAACCCAAGGGGGGCTGAGGGATGCTCTTTGAGAGACCCTCCACCCTTGGGAGCTGGATCCGAGGTCTAAATTCCCCCCTGCAACGGATGCGCGTGTACCTGTGCTGCTGCGTGCGTGGGGGCTGGCTTGCTCGGTGTCTGGTGCTTGCCAGGAGCCATGTGCCAGAACCGGTGCGGAAAAACTTTCTCGCTGGCAGCAGAGTTGAGGATCAAGGCATTAAGGAAAAGCAGGTTTTGAGGAAGGCAGCAGGGCTTGCTACAGCAAGAGTAGAAATCAAGCCCCTTTGTCATGTCCTAGGGGCACCGCATGTGACACGCAGAAGCAATAATGCTGTCTGCAAAGCAGTGACACATAAAAAGGGGGCAAAGTGACATGACCAAGGCACTTGGGAGGCTTGTGGCAGAGTCAAATCCAATCCTGCTCTCTGTCACCAGCCTCCCGTCCTTGCCTGTTCTGGTAAGAAATGACTTAGGTGGGGCTTTGACATGGCCACGAGCCCAGCAAAATCCCTGCTCGGCTGCTGTCTCCCCCGCTGCGTTGTCTGTTCAAGGGAGCTCTTTCAGCTGGTGATGGATGCCCATGGGGAGCTACCATGGGCATCCTCAAGCTTCTGGGGTGGAGGGAGGGGGAAAGCCAGGACTGTTACCGCTGGACAGTCTGGTTACAGCTGGGGGCTGTGCTGGACTGACCTGTAGCTTCGATCTCATTTTTAGGTAAAGGAAATGCTACAGGTCTCCTTTACCTGGACTTGATGGAGCTTTACACACTTAGTGTCAGTGGAGAAGGCCTCTGCTGGGGGTTAGGAGAGGTGGCAGAGGGCACCAGATTAACCTCACGCAGGAGAGCTTAAATCTGCTTAAAGCCTTCAAGGGAAGGTCTGAGTGCAATCCCAATTTTCTTGCCAAGACTCATCTGCAAAACCAAGCCGAGAGGCATTATCCATACGGGGCGGGTAAGACGCTCGGCCAGAAGGAACCTGCTGACCTTGAGGATGAGTTGCAGGGTGTGGGGATGTCCCCTAGGACATATATCAGGCCACACAGTGCTGTGTGGCTGGGCTTTGTGCTATGTTTGGAGGTTGAGTCATTTTGGGACGGCCGAGGCTGGGGGCTGTTTTGGGCCCCGGGTGCCTCTGGGAGGGTTGCGACACGGCGAGGGGAACCAGGCGAAGGGTGTCGGTGGGACAAGGGCATGGAAGAGTTAACGTGGAAGGAGCGGGCTCTGAGATCTGGTGCTTGAGGGGGATTAACTCAGCCTGGAGCAGGTGCAGGGACAAGGGCTGTGAAGCTCATCCCGGGGATGAAGAGCTGCCTGGACGTACACCCACGGGGGCACAGCAGGGAGGCAGGAGAGCTGTTTCAGCTGGAGCGCAGTGATGGTGGGGGCACAAATGGGCGTGAATTCATTCAGTTTTGCTTGGGAGGCTTATCTAGAGGCTCTGCAACTGCACCCCATCGGAGGAGGGTAGGAAAGTGTTAATCAGGGCGCATCGCTTCTCTTCTAAGGGGCTTGACTGTGCTATAAAGAGGATTTGGGGCTTGTGAGGTGGAGGCCAGGACTCTCTGGTCCAGATACCCTGTCCTGGTATCTCCTTTGGGGAGGGCTGTGTTAGCCGAGTGGGTCTCTCCACCAGACCAGGCGTGAAGCAGATGAAGCCCGGCCATGTCACTGAGCTAATTTTCCTCTTTGATTATGCCTTAGGAAAAAAACAAAACAAAACCAAAAAACCCCATATCTCTCTTGCCTGGCCGCTGCACAGATTAATAACAAAGCATTGATGCTTTAAGAAGGCTTTGGATCGGATCCCAAGAGGAGATTTAGACAGTGTTTGTGCTGGGGTATGGTGACACTGAGAACGGGTGCATCCTCTAAATCTGCTCACGCTTGTGCATTCATTGCCAGATAATTCTGGCCGATCCAGAGGTGCCAAGACCCCCTCTAATGCTTACTCCAAGCAGGGCAGCAAATTAACGTGTGGCAAATGAGAAGGATGCAACTGTGCCTTGAGGGCTGGGATCAGGCACACTCCCTCCTCCTCTTCCTCACTAGTCTCTAGAGGTGTCAGCTCCTTTCTCTGCAGATGTCCGGAGGTGAAACCTCTCCCATAGCTGCTGGAGGGTTTCAGCCCGTAGAGAGGCATCCGTCGTGCCATGGTGTCACGGGGCGCACTCGGGTACCCTTTATTTGCTGGTACCTCCATGCCCGAGCCTTCACCTGCTCTTCTCAGCTGCTTGTGGAGCACAAGGGCTCAACGATGGGCTTGCGTTGACCTGCTTCGGGCCAGGCGGTGCTCCTCCATCTCCCGGCCCCGCCGGCAGCGTCGTGGACCGGGAGTGAGGTGCGGCGATCACTCCGGCTCTGCTCCCTTCCAGTTGATTACCCAGGGAGAAAGGACCAGGCTCCAGGCGCTGCAGCAAATGGACGCAGACCCACGGGGCTTCATGGGGGCTGGTTTGTCTGTTTGGAGCATCTGTCTGGCTGCAACGTTAACCCTTCCCCTGCTCTTAGCTCTCCCCTTCGCACCTTGGAGCCTTTTCATCCATAGGTAATTCCTGCTAAATTGGCTTACACTGTAGGAGAGACCCCCGTTTGTGGTGCCTCAATATAGGGGTAATTTCTTGAAGCCAGGGTGGAAGCAGAAATGGTTGCCACTGAGTTTTTCATCCCTTCTGGGGAAAAAAATCCTTTCTGCTCCACACTCTGGGATGGGGGAGGCTTCAACAGCTTTTGCCTTTCTGCACGGTGCGTTCGTTCTCAGCCAGTATTGCAGGTCGTCATGCTTTGGGGATCCTCCTGTGCTGGAGACGTGACAAATGATACCCCTGCAAAGCCGTGCTGCGAGCCCGCGGGGTTTGCAGCATGTAGGTCAGAGAAGCGGCTCCTTTGGGCCTGATCCAGCCCTTCGGAGGGGGCTGGACCGAGCTCCTCACCCCCCGCCTGCTCGCACATCCCGTAGGCAGCTTTCATGTGCTCTGAGGGCTATGTTCCCAATTCAATAACGTTTTGATGCATTTTTCCTTAAAATACTCTTCCAGCACAGAAAAGTGCTCCCTGCCCCTTGATTTGCCCTTGTGCAAAACCGACCAGTTTTAGTCCTCCCAACACCCATCTGAGCATCATCCTCTCCTCTCTCGTGTCCCGTGGTTTCGATCCGTCGTGAACGTAGGTTAAGAGGAGAGGGGACTGTAAAGCATCTCAACCACCTTAACGCTGGGAGGCTGGAAAACCTTAATGGGGAGCTCTGAAGCGGTACGTGGGAGAGGGTTGCTTCTCCCCACCATGCAGGGACCCCTTTAGCTTCTTGGGCAAATTGTCTCCTTGGCTGGATGCAGCTCACCCTCAGATGGGGGAAGAAGCAGCCGTGGTTTATTCCTTCCTTTTAGCCTGTAATCTGGCCATAACTAATGACAGAAGACTGCGGCAGCCCAGGGCAGGGCTACGCTTTTACCACCAGGGAAAGGGACACGTAATACTGCTTTCTACAGAGTTACAACATGACAAGCAGCAGGTCTCTGATCAGTAAAAAGGCTCCAGCTCTGCTCCTGCCTGGCCTTAAACCAAGACACTTTTCCCCAGTGTTTTTGTGGTTGTTGCTGGGTTTGTTTGGGTTTTTTTTTTTGTTATATCTCCAGATAATTCATACTGTGAATTCCCTGGGTGAGAAAACACATCCCTCCCTTGCAGCGAGCATCCTTTGTCCCAGCTTACGTGGCATTTCTGCTTGTTTGAGGTTCCCTGGCTCCTTGGTGCACGATGGGGATGGCTCTGGTTGACTCCGTCCCTCCCCAGCCCATCCTGAGCACGTCCCACCATTGCCCCCAGTCCCGGTACAGGGAAGAAGGAAGCACGCCTGCTTGTCGCTCAGGGTTTAGGGTTGGTTTGCTTTATTTTTTGCAAGCCACACCCTGGGTAAGCAAGAGCTTCCTACAAAGTATTTGCAGGCTTGCAGCTGCGAAAGCCTTGCAGAGCTGGTCCTTCCAGTTGTCTGAGCATGTGTGGATGCTGTAAGGATTGCTCGGGGCTGATTAGGGGAGGCGATTTCTCTGCCAAGCAAAAGGAAGTCTTGCCTTGGTAAAAGCTGCAGCTGCAAACTCCGCTTTTGCAGAGCCAGGCCACCCGCTGCTGCGTGGGTGTTGGATGGGGTTGGTGCCTGCTGGCTGCTTGCCCGGCAAGCCTTGCCGTTCGCAGCCCGCCGGGTC
>NW_010557117.1:0-525 GCF_000687285.1 Phaethon lepturus | reverse complement strand
ATGGAAAGTTAGCATGTTGTGGGCCCAAAGGTGTGCGAAGTCCATAAAAGGTGTACCTTGTTTCTCCTGGTATTGTATCTCGTGTGTGTTCTCAACCAGTTACTGTGTATGAGAGCTAGCTTGAAGACAAAAAAGATTTTAAGGGTGGCTTTGGGCATCCCATTCATAAAACGATGGTGTTCATCTTGTGTCTGCTGTGCTGCCTACATGCGAGAGAACTAGTTTGTTGTTAGAACTGACTTTCTTTTAAATCAAGAAAGTTAGCTTGTGTTTTGCTTTGTTCAGTGCAAACCCAGCTGTGGACAATAATTCCTTGTATGTGAGACTCAAGAGGGATAAATAAATAAATAAAAATTCCCAATCCTCCCTGCCCAAACCCTACCTTAGGAATTTTAATTACATAGTTGCATCATTCTCAGAGTCAAATAAAAAAAATCAAACTGTACTATCTGGGAATAATGTCTTTGTTAGGAGGCTTTTTTTAAAAAATAACTAAGTTATATATCTTTCGCAGTCCTGACAAGC
>NW_010557116.1:0-5398 GCF_000687285.1 Phaethon lepturus | reverse complement strand
GCTCTATCCTGGCTGAAACCAGGACACTGTCCCTTCACCCTCTTCTCACTTTCTGATGAGGCTTAGGGGTAGAAACAAAAGCATCAGCCTGGCAGGGCACCCGTTCTCTGTTAAGGAGGAGCAGCAGCAGCAAGCAGGACCATCTAGGAATAGAGCATAGCTTATGAGCAGTTCAGCTCCAGCTTCCATACTGATGGGTTGGCACAAGCCCATCCAAATCCATGGCTGTGACAGGAGGCAAGCCAGGGCCACAGGGTGTACTACTACCACCAATGCTAGCCTCATCCCACCACACATCTAGCCCATCATCTCCTGCATGTCTCCAGGACCATGGAATTTTTTTTTTTTTTTGCATCACTCAGTTTTGGTATAAGGCTCAGCAGGATGACAGTATAGTATTCACATGCCTTTTAGACTCTCCTCTTCCAGCATCCACAAGCATCAGTAATGCCTACTACAGTACTACAGGGAGCAGAGATGGTGCAGCTGGAGACATGGTTTCCCATACATACAAAGCTGCAGTTTGTCCATGACCATGGAAACTAGCACCTCAGGGTAAGGCCGAGTGTGAAGAAGATGGGGATGCAGGAGCTGCTTTTAGGCACATGATTTTAACCTCCAACATAAAGCTTAGATCTCTTAAGGACATTCCTCATCTCCAAAAAATAACCTTCCCAATTCTAGGCAGGGAAGAAGCAGCAGGGAAATAGGGCAGCTGGACAGAGGCCTCATGCTCCTGTGCAATGAAAATATGGTGGAAGATCTAGTGCTACAGATACAGTTTTGTTACATAAGGTCTTCCTGAAACCCTTAGTCCTATACCTAACTGTCTACCTATAGGTAGCTGTGCTGTCCAACACTTCTAAGAGGTATTTCCTTCTTAGAAAAATAAAAGTGGTTGAAAGGAAACTCTTGCCTCAGAACAAATGAGGTACCATAAGAAGAGAACAGGAAGGAGATGCTTTGAAGAGTGTAACAGTCCCAACTCTGCTATTAGATTTCCTATGGAAGCAAGGAGTGTTACTGCAGCTGCACAGAGAACAGGACTATGAAAAACAGGAATATGCTGAGAACCTGCCCTTGGGATATCAACCCACTCACTGGTGAAGGAAAAACAACACTATTTCCTTTGAATCTGTCAACACAGAGGCTGGACTGTTACAGGGAGAAACCCAAGCCCACTTGCTTTCAAATTGCTCTGGACTTACTTGCAGTGGGATGACTGGCAAATAAAAGAAACCATCAGCCAAGCCAACACACTATACAAATACATTTCATTTAGAGATACCCATAGTAGATGCACAAATACTTTTGTTCACCAATTTTCAGATCACACAACTTCAAGTAGTGGAAAAAACAAACTGCAGTTAATTACAATTATCTATAAAACAGGGGAGTAGTAAAAGATCCATTTGTCAGACTACAGCATGGTTAATACTCAGGTAAGAATGTACAGATCTAGGCATTTAAAAAGTGCATGGGTCATTGCCACGTACACTAACATACTTTTTCAAAGAGCAACATCTTTCCGACATGTGAACACAGTAACCCGGTTACTGCAAGATAGAAAAATAGGCTCTTAATTTGATCTGTAAATGTACCTATTAACAGTTTTCCTCTAAACAGCAAATTAAGAGTTATTTGTGACTGACACATAGAAAGCAATCTGTAAAAATCACTGTTATATTGTCCATGTAGTCAAACAACACACAGATGACCGAAAATGATCATTTCCAGCCTACATCTTCATGGCTCTTTTACCACAGTCTTCTTCAGAAGAGTCCAGAGTACTTGATTGCATTTAGCAAGCTGGCAGAAAAGCTGTAATCCGAGATCCAAACTCTGGCACCCACACCGAGTTTTTCCACAAGAGAAATCTCAATCCTCAAATTTCTAAAACCCCATGTTCCACCTGCAAGCACGTCAACTGGATCACGTATTGCTGGGTTTACTTTTAAATTCCTATCTAAATGGAGGGAAAGGTAGGAAGTGGTGCTGATCTGAGAGAGTAGCTGCATTGGTTTAAAGTTGTATTTAAAACACGTGGAACCTGGACTCTTCTCTCCAGTGTCTCTCTCAAACCAAGGAAGTTCAGCGGGTTCCACTGCTCAATGCAACCCCCATTTTGCTTTAAATAGGGATAGTGCTGTATGGTGCTTGTGAAAGACCAGCAAGGACCATTGTGTGGATGACTACACATAAGAGCAAGAAATGAGTTAAATCAGTCTTCATTTAAACTTCCATTGCAAACAGAGAGACAGACTTTTGCATTATAGTTGAGAGGCACATTTTGCACTGATGAACAGAAAACCCCAGTTTACACTGCAAACTTTCTGTGGATTAGAACAAACCTCCTGTTAAAGCAATTTTTAAAAAAGAAACCAAAAAACTCAGTTACTGTTCTTCTATTTAAAATTCTTAAACTGCTCCCTCACCTATTCTACCCAAAGATACATTTCCACTTGTGTGTATGCAACTGCTTTTCCTCCCTAAAACTTGTGTAAGAGATCCTTGTTTCTGTGCACCTTGGAAGTAGACAAAATAATTCTGATGCCTCACAGGGTGGGCCCCTGTACCATGTTCAGGAGAGATGAGAAAGTCAGTAGGATTTTGTACATATGCAGTGAATCCCAGAATAAATGATGAGAAAAATAAAAGCCACCAAAGTGAAATAGCCAGCAGTACAGGAATCAATGCCTCCATGGAGCAGGAAGGAGTTTGGAGCAAAGCCTTTCAGACTGAAAGGGAGATACCAGTCCAGGGATATCCAGGGCTGAGTCTAATGAATAGAGAGACTGTTAGTGTCCTGGTTTCAGTCAGGATAAAGTTAATTTTCTTCACAGAAGCTAGTGTGGGGCTATGTTTTGGATTTGGGATGAAAAAATGTTGATAACGTGCTGATGTTTTGAGCTGTTGCTAAGCAGTCAAGGAAAGTCCAGCTTTTCATGCTGGCCTGCCAGCAGGAAGACTGGAGGTGCACGGGAAGCTGGGAGGGGACACAGCCAGGACAGCTGACCCAGGCTGGCCAAAGGGATATTCCCTACCATATGACGTCATGCTCAGTATATAAAGCTGGGACGAAGAAGAAGGAACGGGTGGAGGGACGTTCGGAATTATGGTGCTTGTCTTCCCAAGAAACCATTACACGTGATGCAGCCCTGCTTCCCTGGAGATGGCTGAACACCTGCCTGCCCATGGGGAGTGGTGAATGGATTCCCTGTTTTGCTTTGCTTGTGTGCACGGCTTTTGCTTTACCTATTAAACTGTCTTTCTCTCAACCCATGAGTTTCCTCACTTTTACTCTTCTGATTCTCTCCCCCGTCCCACTGTGGGGGAGTGAGCGAGCAGCTGCGTGGTGCTTAGTTGCTGGCTGGGGCTAAACCACAACAGCGAGCAAGGCCCCAATTCAGCAAGCTACTGCCTAAGTGAGTAAACTGCAGTAGGGCTTAAACAGGTGCCCCCGGGCTTTGCAGAACTGGTACCTGAACTAGTAAGCCAACAGAAAACAGGAAACTTGCTTGAGTCCTGAGGGGTAGAGGGTGGCAAGATGGAAGCAAGGCCAGGACAAGAGGCTGAGAATGGAGACACAGCGTTTTGAACAAGAGTGACAGAACCCATTAGAAGTTACTTATCCAGACCTTTTTGTAATGGTCCCACAATCGCACCTGTACTGTGAGAGAAGCACAGAGCAGCCAACTGAAGCTGTGAATCCCAGCTGGCCTGTTACAGCCCTGCATGTACAGCTCATGCTGATTCAGCAACCACCCAGGTGGAAGGAGCTGCAGACAGGGCCCTTTCACTGCATCATCCCAGCAGGAAGCATGTGGCAGCTGTAAAGCACGGTAGTTGTAGTCAATCGCAAAAATAGAGACAAGTGTAACCTTGAGCGATGAGGGGGAGAATGAGTGACCGCTGAGGAAACTGCTTCTTCCCCATGCCATCTTTGCATCTCATCTGAAGAGAGATGACCAACAGTTTCACAAGCTCTGGGTGCAGCTAATCTGCAGTCACATAAGCATAAAGCATGATGGAGCAAACCCTCAAGGCTTCCATTGCTCAAGCACTCCATTACCTGCTCATCTCTCAGCATAGTCAGCCTTTGGCATTACTGTTGGCCAAAGCTCATTATAATAACTTTTGCCTTTTGAGCATAGGACTAGAGTTTAGCTCATAGTCCTACTATAGCACAGATTTTTCATAATCCACCAAATATGCAAAAGACAAAAAAGTCTGTGGAGAAAGCCTTTAAATGGGATCCAGTCAGCAGAAAGTCACTGATGCACCCTCCTGTTTTTGCCCTCAATGTAACCTTTAGTTATAACACTGAGTAGCAGCCAAAGATGCCAGTTCTCCAGTTGACTAAACCACCACTGATCCGTTTAACACACTGGGTGCAGACATAGGGCACCTCCACTTGCTGATCTGCTGACGTCCACTGTACAGTATGGATGCAAGAAAATTTCATCTTGTGTAGACTGTGCAGGAATGGAGTCTCCACTTCTGAGGCAGCCAGCCAGCCACTGAATTTTATGGTAAAGGCACAGAGTGATCTTTCTACAGTGGGCTACAGGTTTTGTTATTATGACTCAATATTTTTCAGACTAGGCAAGCAGCTTTGAACTGATTGTTAAAGGTGAACTAGGAAGAAATGGGAGAAGAGGAAGGTGCTAAAAATTACAAAACAAAGTTAAACCAATCTGTTCTACTCTGAAAAGTGACTGTGATAAAAACAGGACCTTACTGAATTTGAAGAAACTCCAAAGTTAGCAAGAACTAAAAAGAGAACTCCAGATTAAGTCTGCATTGGGGTACGTGGGGCCCGAGGAATTTGAGATAAGGATAGTACCGGGAGAAGTAATGGGCAAAACATGGACTGAAGAATTTGAGAGAGCAGAATGATCATGGGGAACTTCAGTTGTTATAATTGTGATGAAGGGACTAGGACAGGATTGTGTGTGTAAATTGCCCACTTTTGTTCAGTGTTGTGATGATGTTCTTTTAATTTTGGTGTGGGGAAATTTTTTTTTTTATGTAAGTTAAGTTTGTGAAGATTGTTAAGATTGTGTGAATGTGGATTTTAATGATAATTCTTAAATATGTGATTCACAGAGGCGAGGGGTGGAATGCATTGAGTTTGCATGGCAAGGTTTAGATAGCGGTGGGGGTTGCAGGGGTGGCTTCTGCAAGAAGCTGCTAGAAGCTTCCCCTGTGTCCAATAGAGCAAAAGCGCCAGTGCCAGCCAGCTCCAAGACGGGCACGCCGCTGGCCAAGGCCGAGCCCATCAGCAACGGTGGTAGCACCTCTGGGATAACAGAGTTAAGAAGGGGAAAAAAAAACCTGGCACACAGCATTTGCAGCCAGCAAGAAGAGTGAGAATATGGGAAACAACTCTGCAGAC
>NW_010557115.1:65624-74792 GCF_000687285.1 Phaethon lepturus | reverse complement strand
CTCCTAGAAATGGGAGCCGGGCAGAGCTCGGTCGCTGGTAATAAAGGGGCCTGGGCGCTCCTTCTTCCGGCAGCGGGCAAAAACGGGGCTGACAACGTACAGTGCTGTCCCCAGGCCCTGGAGCGGCCTCACGGCCGCCACCTGCCCCGCTGCAGGAGGGACACCCAGGGCTTGAAAGCCCCTATAGTGGACAGCGTTTCTTTTCTCAGGCTAGGCCAGGTTTCCCACAGCTAAAAACTGCGGAGAAGGGTTTATGCGACCATATTCTCCCCATTTTCCCCGCAGCACAGCTCCCGATGTCTTTTGTCGGGCTGCCGCTAGCCTGAGGGAGAAAACAGCCGGTGTGAGGGGTGGGCTGAGCTGCAGCGGGCTGGGAAGCGAGCAGAAAGACAAGCCGGCCATGAAAATGCCACCAGGACACCGCAGGGCCTGAGCAAAGAGCTGCTGCTTTGCGTAAACCCCACCAGGCAAAGGCAGCGCCCATAGCTGCGCCCTCAAAAAGGAGCAGAGGACGTGTTAGGTGCCCTCAACAGCACACCAGGCAAAAGGCCTGCAAGGAAAGCAGTTCGCAGCGAGCCCAGCCTCCGCCCAGGGCGATGCTCCCATGCCATAGCAGCTCGTTGTGCTGGTGCCTGGGGGTAGAGCCGCTCTCTGAGCACTTGTAACGCACCCTCGGCTGCCGAGCGCACGTTTTCGAGTTGCCGGTGTCAGAGGGGAATGGTGGTGATCCATCTAGCTTTCCTGCAGCTCCACTCCTGCTGCTCCGTGGCAGGGTATCGGTCTACAGATGCCAGACTCCGGCTGCGAACAAGGTTTCCTGTAAATGTTATTATTTGGGGTCGAGCGATCCGGAGGAGTGAGGCACGATCTGTTTGCTTTGCCCAAGATCGAAAGGAGAAAGGAATCGATGAGATTTTCAGAAGCCATGGGTGCTGGCTAGCACTGCCACCTTCCCCTGCCGGCAGTCCTTACGCCAGTAGACGAGGCAGACCTGGGGCTGAGAAATGTCCCCCGGAATGGGTCGGCTGCCAGTCTGGAAACTTGACTCCACTGCTCTTTGACCCTCCTTGAGTCAAAGGGACCGGAGCTGGAGACCAGGTGACGAGGCTAGGTGCATCTCCAGCCCTCAGCTCGGTCTGAGCTCCCCCACCTTTGTGAAAGGCTTTCTAGGATTGGGATGAGCCCAGGCAGGGATTTCTGAGGTGGACTTGCCTACCCATCTCCCACTCTAGGAGATGCCTTTGCTGAGTTTGCAAGCACCCCGTGTTCCCTGAGACAATGGAGCAGACCCATCACCCTTCCATAGTCCATCCTTGGTTTCTAACCCCACTCTACAACTGCATCCAGCTACAGGGGCTCTGTGTGACCCCCTCTGTGTCGACCCCCTCTGTGTCTGCTCACAGGCAGGGAAGCAGCCACATACATCTCAATTCCCTGCTGCTGTGCCTGATGATAGCACAAGACAGACCAGAGCAGCTTTCTAGCTGTTGCGTCGTCTGCAACCCTTACAGATTTAATGGGACTAGATTTAATGAGCTCGTCCAGCTGCAAAGCGTTCTGTTGAACTGCTGGCCAGCAACGAGGTCTCATCCAGAGGAAAAAGACGTGTTAGTCCATGGGCTTTCGTATACATGGCTACCCTGACCGAAAGCCGTAATGCATGCGTGCACCAGGGGATAGTTACTGCAAGGGACAGAAACCTTTGTACTTTAGTGCCTTCCCAGCAAGAACGCAATGCCAGTTTTCAAAGCTCTTAGGAACAGGCTGCTCCTGCTCAGCACAATTTCTCTTTAAAATAGATTTGTTTACTCACTCTGTGCCATTCGGAGCTGACTATTCTCTCTTCTCCCATGGGCAAAGCGTAGACAGGCAAGAAAAGGGAGCAGAGGACGCAGAAGTCTTTACTTGCAATATGGTAGTTGTCCCCGTGGACAAAGGTGAGCCCCAGAGAAGAACGAAGTGGATGGTAAACAGGACGGATGAAGCTGGAACGCCAGTGGCTGGATCGCTCATAATTCAAGGTTCATTCAGTCCTTCTTGCAGAAATGCCTCCCTTTAACGACTCTCTTCTCTCTCATCCACATATTTATCTGTATTTATGTACTTGCAGACATGATGCAATGAAAGGCAGAAAGTTTTTACATACCACATCCCATTATACTTTTTAGTAGAAGTTTATCTCCTGAACCAGGCATTTTTTCTCTTTTTTTTTTTTTGTTTGTTTTCCTTAAATGCACATGAAAACCAACCCATCCCAAGTTGACCTAACATGTTTTTGCACAGGGGTGGTAGGAAGGGAGTGACTGAGATTGCTGTCTCAGCCTTGGAGATGGTCAGCACTGAGAATCTGTAGGTGTGTAAGAGAAATCTTGTGAAGAAATACAAGATAATCTAAGTCTGTATCGCTCCGAGTGCAATGGAAAAATGTAAATTTGCATTTGGCCAAGTCTGGAGAAATAATTTTAGGTCCAGCATACCTGACTGCTCCTACCAGACATATATCCCTTACAAGCTGAGGGCATAGGCTGTGGGCAGCCCTGGCTGCTCTCCCAGCCTGCCCCACCGCGAGGTTGAGGTAGATGACCTCCTGAGGTTCCTTTTGGCCTGAATCATCCCATAATCCTAATAATAATCAGCCAATGCCTCCTGTGACTAGAACACTGCTGGCATCCACGGGCTGTTTCTAAAGCCTGCAAAACGCAGTTGCTGCTTGTTTGAGGTGCAGCGGGCAGATGCTCCACCGGCACGAGACAGCCTGTGGAATCAGGATCAGCTGGCGCGCTGTCTTGGAGCACATTGCTTCTAGAAACCCACCCTGGCCAGGGCCACCACCAGAAGGGACAAGCAGCCAGGGCAGGTGAGCTCACTTGGCCCTTCTTCCCTCCATGGCCGGCAGTTCATTATCTGTGGGTGGCCTTTCGGACCGTTGCACGGATCCCACCCCACTTGAAAACCAATCCACCCAGCGACCAGGGCCTGTGACTTCTCCAGGAGAGATTCCAGTATCTAAAAATAGCCAGTAATCCAACACAGCCAACACAACACTGACTCGCTTGTTAGGCAGGACCTTTCCTCCAGCTCCTAATGCTGAAGCAATGAAAAAGGAAAAAAAGGAAAACAAATTGCAAGGAAAACTAAAAAAACAAAAAAAACCCCCCAAAAAAACCCCACCAAAACCAAACAAAAAAAAAACCCCAAAAATTCGCTGACGTTTCCCACTGCCTCTCCTCAGCAGACGCATCCTCCCGATCGCCGTCCTCTCCGAACCATGCTCCCCATTCTCCAAGTGAAACAGGGTGTTCACACATCCCAGCCCCATCCCGCTCTGGAAACAGGGTGTTGGATCGCCATTGAGCACCACTCACACCAGAAAGGTATCAGCCCGTCTACTGGGGCACAGCTGGAGAGTCCCTGCCCCACAGGACCTGGGCACGTGCCCTCCAACCTGCTCCTGTCTGCACAGCCTACCCTCCCCACCAGCCCCGCAGCCCAGCGGTGGTCTCTCTTCTGCGGGGTCCCCTGTGAGCAACACGTAAAGCATGTAGCACTTGAAAAGCTAACAGCACGGAGCGTGGACGTACGGAGACCTGCAGCTTAACCCTTCTTTCTGCACTTTGTCACTGGGATTATTGCAAACAAGGGTTTCCAGTTTCAGGGCTGCGAAAGCCCCCTCTCTGGACCTAGAAGGTCTGCCCCGCCTGAACGTGTCGGAGGAGAGCAGAGGGGGCAGGGGTGAACTCCTGTTAACCCACAGCTTTTCCTCCCTGGAATTAAGCCAGTGGTTGCATTTAGTGTTAGACTGCACAGCGCAAGACTGAGAAATGCACCTCCTTCTCTCTCATTTCTGGATTAACAAGGACATCTTGAGAGCCTTGCAACCAGGCTGAAAGGGACAATTATTTATACCTGGTGCTAAAACGAGAGGTTAGCTTCCCCCCCCCACCTCCAACACCCTTTCCAGAGGCACCACCTTTTAAATCCCCCAAGGTTCCTCCCAGACCTGCCAAGCAGCAGAAGAAAGCTGCATTATGAAATACTTAGCAATTGTAACTGCTTCAGTGCCAAAGTGACAGCCAAGCTGTTCTTTTAAAAAAAAAAAAAAAAAAAGAAAGAAAGAAAAAGAAAGAAAGAAAAAAAAAATGCCGTAACCATAACTGTAATTCACGCTTAGCTCAGTCTATAAAACTTCTCCCTTCCTGGATCTAAGCCAGCAGCTTGAATTTTTAGTGAACTCTGAAGTTAAGTTACCCTGGTGATAAATGCATCTGTGAGGAAAGGCCGAGGCGGGGTATCTCCCGTCCCCCCATTTTTAGCACAGCTCAACATTTTCTGTGGAATTTGTATAGTTTCTAAAGTGGATATGAAGTTGTACATTAAGAAAGGGCTGCAACAAAAAACAGGAATGAGATGGGAGGAGAACTTAATTCCAGCATCCAGGACTGTCATTAGGACTGGGGCTGCAATCAAAGGCAACCGATAGGTTACTTGGACTCCAGCAAGTTAATTATGCTGTAAATGTGCCTTGACATGCCTGAAAATGCTGTCTTCAGGGAAAAGAGGCAGGACTGAAGCATCAGCTAGATTTTGATGTATTTTGACCTTCCATTAGGTGTCCAGGACTTTGCTCCTTCAATCCTGACCATGAGGAAGTGGAAGACATGGAGCCACAGAAAGGCAGAGACTAGAAAATCCCACCCATCTAGGTCATCTTCAGCATGGCACAAAATGAGACGGAGATGAACAGCAACCCTGCTGCTCCCAGCAGACTGGTACGATCAGTCCTGTAAGCGAGGCAAGAGGGTTAAAGTCAAGTAAAGAACCACCAGGATAAACACAAATACAATCAGTAGCCTGTGTGTGGGTGCTTTCAGGTCACGAACATCTCACCTGCATGGGAGATGCCAACACCAACACAGTCCCAAAGGAAAATTTACACTGGCTTCACCATGCACCAACACCATTAAGGCAAAATGGCCAAAAAAATAAAAGTTGTGTTTCATCCTGGTTGTGCCCAGAGAGGTATGGACCACCCATCGTCTCTGATCCTTGGATGTTTGCTGGTGAGTATTTTTAGCCTTGACCAGAGGATGCTTATTTATAAGGAAACAGGACAATCATTGGCCTACATGCCCCTTTCATTTCTCCCAATAAAATTATCCAACCACCTGAGGAGAGAGCAGGATTTTGCGCTTTTTTCTCATTCATTTCCTAGCGTTTGCTGTTGTTAAGGGCATAAAAGGCTCTGGCTCTGGAAATCCTTTCTCAGTAGCCCAGTACTGTCCTGCAGGAACTGCTCAGGAGAGCCTAGCTCAAAGCACAAAGGACCCAAGGAAGGGCTTACACCAGCCCAGTCTCTCAGGCGGCACATGCGAGAGAGGACGCAGCCCGTACTTTGTCCACAAGTCCCCAGCTCATGAAGCAAGCGTGCTTACAGGTATTTATTTACTCTCCTGGGCTCGTTACTGTGATCGGGCCGTTATCAACAGCTTGAGGCACCATCAGAGACATCCCCAGCATGAGGCAGGGGAGGGAAACACCAATGGAGTTTTTATCACCGTTTTCCAGGAGAAATGGCTGTCTGGAGCCTTCCTGTGATGGCAGACGTGGGAATATCAAAGGAGAAACAGGCGCCTCCTTTACCTCAGTCAACAAACGAAACACCTCCTTGCAGGCAGGTCAGAAAATAACATAAAATCTGCTGAGGACAAGTTTCCATTGATGGCAAAGAGCTGCCCAGAAATGAGTCACGCAGGAACATTTCAGTCAAACCTCCCCCACTCCCACCAGGGGATTTGCAGACAAAAGGGATTTATTTATATTTTTTGCTATTTTTTTCTCTTCAGAAAATATTCAGATTTTGATGGGAAAATAAAACTGGAAAGCTTTTTTCCCCTTCGTTTTTGCCCCTTGAACAACTTCTTTCACCACTTGTGTGGAACTGTCAGAAGAAATACCTCAAGGAAAAGCAACAGCAAGGAAAAAAGAAAGGAGCTGTAAGAGCCGGGGAGGAGAAAAGTTCATTTCCAACATACACAATGCATGCGTAAAACACTTCTCTGCAGCCTTCCCTGTCCCTCCCTTTTTCCCTGAGTCTGGCCATTGTCCACCTCATCCCGCTGCCCTGAGCCAAGCCATCTTCAGCCCCTGTGCTGTAGGATGTGCACCCTTTCCTCGGGGCTGGACCCCATCTCTTGCAGAGAAGAGGTAGACAGGGTCCACCAAGCATCGAGATGGGGCAGGTTTCGCCCTCAGGTAGGTGGTTTCTCTTGCACTTGCTCTCAATGTTTAAAAATGCCAAAGACACTGTGCTGAAGAGCAAACCAAATGGCTAAAGTCCCCAGAGGGTTTTCCATTTATCACGTTAAGTAAGCAAAGGGAATGTTAGGAGCAGTAGCCTGGCTGCTAAATAATCAGAGGAAAATAAAACAGTTACGGAAAGTATATTTGCATGGAAATGGGGAGGGGAACTGCTATCAGCAGTAAGAACTATCCAGCAGCAGGGATTATTGATTAAAGCAATAAGAGGAGGTGATGTGGCATGGGACACCCGGCTCCATCAAGTGCCTTAGGGTGTTTTTTACCCCTTACCTGTTGGACCCACAGCTCTGATCCCTTTCACGGAGCAGATGCATCTCTATGTAAACCTGACACAAATGGAAATCCGTCCCTGTTTCATACATTTCCTTCAATAAACCAAACAGACTACTTGCGCTCCTAGGAACAATTTTTAAAATAGGTATTTCAGTTAAGTCTAAAGATGCTGGCTCCAGTGGAACCAAAATTAATCCCCACATTGAGGAAAAAAAAAGAGACCGTGACGCAATTTGCTGGATAATATGGGAATGTTTGTCCTTCACTTTGCTAGCACCATTGCTGAAGACATTGAAAAGGTACATAAGCTCCTAGGTAAACATGTCAAATACAAGGCAACTCCAGCGCTTTCATATAAGCTGCAGCAAGGCTGTAGACTCTGTCTCTAGCAAAGGAAAGGTCCAGTACAGCCCTGGGGCTTTCTGCATCACAAGAGGAGTGTTAATGCAGAGGAGACAAAGTCTCCTCTGAACACCTTTCCTGTTTTTTAAAACATTAAACAACAGACAGGATCAGAATCTTTGTTCCAACTTATAGTTAGCCAATTGGTTTCATTCTCTCCTTTTTCTGGACCAGAATCTCCCGCACAGAGGTGTACTCACCAGAGGGCTAACACCAGCTTACCCAACAGACAACAGCAATGTGTTGATGGATGGACATCCTTCCCAGCCTGCAGCGTACCTTCTCCATCCTCGGCTGAAGAAAGAAGTAGCTGCCGTAATGGAAACACTTGGTTGGGTTTTGCAGATCAAAAAAGGAGGCTGAAAGGAATCCCTTCCATTTTTTTATAACCACCAAACATTTCCATCAGGAGCAAAGTGGGAAGCAAATCTAACTCAAAGCATCAAGACCAGCTCGTCTCAAAGCAAGGATGCCGTTTAAGAAGCTGAGGGCAACACAAGGAGGAAGAAAACAGACTACCACTCATAGGATCCAGCTTCCCACTCCTGCCTCTCACTTTATGATCTTTGGCAGGTCTCTGATGCTCCCTCAGCCACCGTGTCCCCATCCCCCACAATGGGAAGATGCAGATTTCCTAACCCCCATGTCATGGAAAGCAGAGCCAGAGATGCTGTAAAAGGCACCCCGCTTTCATTCAAAAATGTATTGTGGGCTTCATCACTGGGTAGAAAACTTTGAAATTGTGAGTGGGAAGGCAAAAATGAAAGAACTAAATATGTGGGTTGTTTTTAATCTGATGCTTTGCAAAATCAATTTCAGATCAGGAACTAAGAGTCCGGAGAGACCTGACTCCTGATTTCCCAATGCTTGTTGCTGGCAATGCTGGCACGACACTGCCTCTGCCTTGTGCCTTTGGTTGAAAGTCTCTCAGGCAAGGAACATGGTTTATTCTGCGAGTGTTTAGAGCCAAGCCCAAAGGGAACAGGAATCACCCTGAACTACTGGCATTTGAATGCATCTGGCTTTTCTGCATCAGTCCATCCACGCTGCACATTACCAGGCTTTTGTACTTCACTGCAAAGATGCAAAGAAGTCAAACAGCAAATAGTTCATAGAAATTTTACTATGGCTTGGGTTGGAAGCGACCTTTAAAGATCATCTAGTCCAACCCATCAAGACATTTCGGGCAGTCCAGATTCAGACCCAAGGGTGCAGCTCCCAGTCACTTGAAATAGGAGTGCTGTCTCAAATGAGGTCTGCCGCAAAATTTGGTCTCACCAGCATTGAGCAAAAAACTCATAAACCTGTATTAGTGATAGAAGTCTGCACCTCCACCTCCCTTCCAAGAAGCAGTGCTTCTGGAGATGCCCGACTTCACCGCTGCATCCAGCTAGGAACACGCGTCAGGATCAACACCGTGTTGGGCTTCTATGGAGAAAGCACACTGTGAAAGAGGCAAGTTCTGGCAAAATCCAGAAAATGCCATTAACTAAAAAACAAGCACGGGACTATGCAAAAATAGGAGACTGTTTCATAATGTGCTCACATAAACAGATGAATTAAGCCTGCTCTCCAGACAGCTCTAGCTATATCTGCCTTGCAAGTGCTTGACTTTCCCACCTTAACACTGTGCTCTTAGCGTGCTTTTTTTTCCCCGTGCGTTGTATATAGAAAATACAGCCGCCCGCCCGCACCCCGGCTCTGCAGTAAGAGAATCCCAGTGTTGAGTGAGTGCAGGCACTTACCGGCTGACACAACGTCCCCGCTGCAATCACAAGGGTCTCTTTATAGAGCGGCTCTGCGGGCACACGAGACCTGGACCAGCCTAACCGAATCAGCAGAGAAAAATAAACATCCTTCTCTTGGAAGTGCCTAGCACAATTTCATTAAGCCAGACTACGACCACGAAGGAGCCGGATGTGTATTTATTGAATTGAGTCCTAGGAGAATAAAAGGGGAAAAGAAGCCCCCGGCTGTTACGGTGAGGGGGGATTTAAGGGAACTAAACCAAGCAAGAACTACCCCCTTACTCAAATCCCAATGCTAAAAAAAGAAACTACAAAGTCGTTTTCAGATGTGATTTCCACGGAGGGTAATACGAACATGCTGCGGTTTTGAAACAATTAAATGAAGAAAGGTGTCTTTTGGAAAGAGGGGCACAAGAATTACGAGCGT
>NW_010557115.1:64703-65593 GCF_000687285.1 Phaethon lepturus | reverse complement strand
CCCACCCAGCGGCATCCCTGCCTGTTTTACGGCACGCTCTGGACGCCGGCCCACCTCCGAGGTGGAGTGTGAACATAAAACATTTCCCCAATTGTTTTCCCCGCTCGGATGCGGCGATGCCGAACAGCTGCGAAGCGACGCGCGGGCAGCGTTCCCCGGCCTGGCTCCCACTCGCGGTGGCAGGGCACGGGGGTTTAGAGCTAATTAAGAAATGAAAATCGACTCTCGACTCCGCATGTTTAACCACCTCCCCTTGCTCCCGGTCCTTCCCAGGGAACGGGGTTTCTGTTTCAAGGTATTTCAGATCAACCCCTGTTCATTTTTCGCTGCTGCTTTTGTCTCTTTATCTTTTCTTTGTCTTATTGGAAATGGCTCTGGAGAGGCTATTTAAAATGTTTTGGCTACCAAAAATCACCTTCCAGTAAAGAAATAACATTCTGATAATCCCTCTTCCAGGATCTCTCTCCTCCCTCAAGTGTGAACAGCGATGCAAGATTCCTTTTAACAAATGACCCCAAGTTCTTACCTCTACCCTGAAAAAGAGGTCCTGGACTGGAGATGCATTAGAAATGTCACCCTGCTCTGCTTGAGAGAGATATAGAAAACATGGCCAGTCATGCCTGAAGGGCATGGAAATGTTCTCTTGGTGATCAGAACAGCAATATAGCAATAGCAATAATAGCAATTATTGTGGTTATACTGGTGTAAAGGTGTAATTTTGGCTTTTGGCTTTTAGCTTGTATCCCTACTAAGATAGAACAAAAGGTGAAATGAACTCATCAAAGATACCCAATCGGGTATAATAAATTCTAACGCAAGAGATGGCCTGCGTAAGGAGCACGCAGGGAAGAGGGGCAGGCAGGGGTGTTTCTTCGCCGCTGCGCTGATTC
>NW_010557115.1:12292-64691 GCF_000687285.1 Phaethon lepturus | reverse complement strand
CAGCGGGAGCTGACGGGCAACGTCGCAAGATGCCACGACACGAAGAGCATCTTCCAGCACGTCAGGCTATCTCAGCCGGCTTTTAACACCACCACCGTCGGAGTATCGCATTACACAGTCCTTCTGGTGCGAGAAGTGGGAAGGAAAGACAGAATAGCCTCGCAAGAATATTTTAGCTGGGCTATAAATACTGATGAAGCAAGCTGCCTTCCCTCCCTGATGCTTCACAAAGCTTCTCCAAAAGCAGGAAACCACAGGAGGAAAAACTTACCCCTTGCTTGGCATCAGGCTGCAACATCTCCACACCCTTGACGATCCTTTTCCAGGCAGAAAAGGGGTGTTGCAGCCTAGGCACTTTGCAGAGCTGGGTGAGTAGATTTGCCACATGCTGCTGGACTGAGGCATTGCAGGGGAGGGGCAGAGATAATTATTATCCCTAATTATCTGAGCAGATTTGGGAGCACCAATGCACCCCGCTCAATGCAGAGATGGATCAATACAAACCTCTTAAGGCTTTGTTCCCCCTAAAGCGTGAACGTTAAACTCTAATACAATGCAGTTGCCTCTTTTTCTGTTTAAACAAAAGCTAAAAACAAAGAAAATGGCAAGAAAAGCAGAAAAAATACAGTCATCAGCACCTGGTTATTACCAGAATCCATGGGGTATGGAACCTGATACCCATTGCCTTTATCGGGTCAGGGTTTGACAAGTAAAAGAAGTAGATTATGGTAGATTTTCAAAGCCCCTTTTAACAGCACAGACAACTGAAAAGCTGAGTACTCCAGTGTCAACCTTATTAAAGGCTATTTTCATAACCATAAACTAACAGAACAATGTCTCATTTTATAATTAATACATATTGTTATTAATAGATTTAAACAAAGCTGGCTTTCATTCCTTTATTTAGTGGTGCATTTGGTGAAGCACTTAAAGGGGGCCATTCCAGTGTACACATATAACTGTTTTAATTACATCCTGTGAATTTATTTTTCCAGGGAGAAATATTTCTCAGGGAAAATGTCTATAAAAGTAACTTTAGAAGCAATGTAATTTTGTGTGTGTTTCCTATAGGAAATCTGTTTAGTTTAAGTCCCAGGTTCTAACACTCTCTTTTATGCAGCAGTGCGACCTGAAGAATGCTGCTGACAGCCGCGTTAAACCCTTCTATCTCTTCTGAAATTAAATCGCTGATGGATTTGTGAGTCATATCTTGACGGGACTTTGCCTCCTCCCTCTCGACTGGATTTCGCTTGCAGGATGACTCCTGCACAGGCATCACCCCCAAAAGGAGGCACCTTACCTTAAGTGGGCACTCCCAGGCGTTGATTTATGTGCCCATGCTGGTGTTGCATTTGTGAGTTATTTTTACCATCATTTGTTTAACCAAGGACAGCCCCACAGGAGCTTGACTGTAGTTTCCCAGATATAAGAAGAAAAACTTTATGGATTTCACAGCCATCAAAGTGAGAGTTCCCAGGAAATGTATCCTCCAGGAGGGGCTTTGGTCAGGCGTGAGCATTTTTTTCTTTCCCCTAGGAAGTGACAAAGACAGCTGGAAACTCCAGCCCGCAGCCACTTTGTCACCCTTAAACTCCTCATTTCTGGGGCTTGCACATATCATTTTGCCTTCTAACTTCATGCCGACCTTGGGGAATTAGCAAGTAACGACATTTCATTCCCCTCCCAAGGAAGAATACGTGTTCCTCTGGGCAACTGAACGCAGACTATGGGGACAAGCATGCCCTGGGTCCTTGGTGGGTGTCGGTCTCTTCTCCCAAGTAGCAAGTGATAGGATAGGAGGAAATGGCCTCAAGTTGCACCAGGGGAGGTTTAGGTTGGATATTGTGAAAAATTTCTTCACCAAAAGGCTTGTCAAGCACTGGAACAGGCTGCCCAGGGACGTGGTGGAGTCACCATCCCTGGAGGGATTTAAGTGACGTGTAGGTGTGGGGCTGAGGGACATGACTTCATGGTGAACTTGGCAGTGCTAGGTTAATGGTTGGACTTGATGATCTTAAAGGTCTTTTCAAACCTAAATTATTCTAGGATAACTTACTCTATAGCAATTGGCTTATCCTGCTCAGATTTTGCCCTACGCCTCATCATCATGGAAGAGCAGACGTATCCCAGCACCCCAGTGCAAAGACTCTGTGATGTACCAGCACTGCTATATCCTGCTTACAAAACCTTTCTCTGCCCTGTATCGGCTGGGCACTGGTGTGAGGAGTTGCACCAGGCCACCTTGGAGAGGAGAGCACTTTTCCTCACCTGAGGAAAAGGGCCCAGCTTCTAAGAAAGCCAAAGGAAAGCAAAAGCAGCTTTTCCTCTAGTTAATGACAAGGAATTGGACACTCCAGAGTGGCCCCTTGCCAGCGAGAGATTTCTAGCACAGGACAAGTGTGACCCTCTCTGACCTTCAAGCGTGGCTTTGCACTTGGTTTTCTTCTAGGAGGCTTGAAACAAGGGCTGCTGCTGGCCACCCGATCCCAGTGTTGCAGCAAAGGAGATGCATTAGGTAGTGGGACAGGGACAATGGGGTGGCAAATAGGCTCAGGTTAAACACGGGAAGAGTCGCTTGTCCTTCTCAGACTCTGGGCTCCAGAAGAGTGTCCAGCTGCATGACTAGAAACATAGACCGGGTTTGTTCCCGCATGGCTGGAAGTGTCTGAGGGTAACAGTTGTCCAAATAAAAGACAGTCCTTCAGCTTAAGAGAAGACAGTGTCTTCAAGATTGGTTACATTCTGCTGCATCTTTGGTCCCAGTTGCCTTGGGCTGATTGGGCGCTGCCTTCAAATCAGCCCTCCCTTACATGTTATGCTGCCAGATCCTATGTCAGAAACGTCCTCTTCCTTCCTTTTCCTCTCTGCCATTACACCAGGAGAAGTAAATGTAGCATGAGTTCTTGCAAGTAGGTGTGATCAGCTCTCTGTGAACTTATTCAGCTCTTGCTGCTGTGAGGTTTCACCACCTTGAAAATTACATCCTCCCAGAACATAGAGGAAGGGGTTTGAGTCATTTTAGACATAGGAGAAAAAAAAAAAATACAGAGAAATTAGCTTTCCCATATGCAGAGTATGGTGGATCAGCTTTGCCAGCTATAAAAACCTATCCTGGTTACTTTCTTGTCGTGGTGACAGGATATTTTCACTGTTCACTTGAGATAGTGCATTAGCGGTACCACAAATTAGTCTGTAAGGACCATTCTTTAAGTCAGAGAAAGTGCCCCAAAATGCGGCGTGGCATTTCACACTGCCAAATAGACTTATGAAATAGGCAGAAAGTGCTGTAGACCAACAACACAGGAGGAGAAAGACAGTGGTACCTGATCATTTAAGAAAGCTAGTCTCCAACAGATGGAGAATAGTCATTATTAGCCCCTACTAATTCTTCTCTATCATTACTATTGATCTCTGTTGGCACTCTTGCAAGCCCTAGTTCCACTGTTGTAAACTGTGCACAAATGCACAACTGTGCACAAAAAATGCCCAAAGATGGTGGTGTGAGTTACTCGCCATTTAAATAAAAGCAATGGAAGGGAGATGACCTGCCCCAGACTGACAGACATCTGTTGCAGAACTGGAGAGGAAGCCAACATACTGAATGTTATTGTGGTCCCGTGCCAATACTCTTACTGCTTTGATCTACAAGTCTTTGGCAGGGCTTGAGGTCTGATCTAAGTTTATCTGGACTTTGTACTGACCTGGATGGAGCTGTGTTATCCAGCAGCCCAGCTGAGTGGCGTCATGTAAAAAAAAGCCTCATCCACTCCTACTTACCTCTAGGAAAACCTCAATGGTGGACATGAAGTCATCTCGAAAGGCTGCACCTTCACCACAGCAGGTGCTGAAGTTACGGCTGTGATCAGAAAGTGTTGACCCACCTAATTAACTCCTAAAACTCAAAGAGAATGGAAGATACTGTGTTGAACAGATGAAGTGGGGAACAGCAAGGCTAGCAGTTCCTAAACACTTTCCAGTTGGATTGGTTTGAGGGGAAAAAGCCACGCTTGGAGCCAAGGCATGAATAACAGGCCTGAAGCTCTCCAGAGGGATGTGAGGTCTGAGGCTGGAATGGAGCAGCTCCCATTCCCCTGCAGCAGGTCTCACACTGACCTCAGAGGGATATTTCAGGCTCGCACTTTCTGGGAAATTTTTTTTGCGAGGCTTGGACACACAAAGAGAAAGCTCAAGCAGTTGGACAGTTACTTGTCCAACGGATGCTGTGCCGTGTCTGTCTGGGCTTGGAACAAGAGATGCTACTCTGACTCGAAACCTGGTAGCAGAACAAGGCCCTCCTTGGGGAGGCTGGTGGAGAAACCTCAAGATCCATCCTGCTTTGCAGGGACTGAGGACAAAGCTGCGAGGGGTCAAAGCACGGTGGTGGGGTCCTGCATTTCTGTCAAGCACATGTGAAGAAAGGATAAGACGATAGGGCAAAAATAGATTCTTTTCCTCTCCTGAGTCCATAGGAAAACAATCTGCTTCTGTCAGAAAAAGGCAACCTTACACTTCTTTCTCGCTGGTAAAGACGAGCTTCCAGCTTTTGCTCTGATAAGCTCCGTGCTCATTTATGAATTTTTTCATGGTTTGACTGTGAGGGGTCCAAAAGAACCCCTAAATCTCAAACCCTCTTTTCACTGCTACTCAACCATGCGAACTATACGTTACAGGCCAGACACTTGGTTACTCTACCTGCACCCAGGACCTGGAGGAAGCCCTTGCAGGCCCTCATGGAACCACCATCTCTTGGTCACTGGACTTTCCAGGAAGACCCCAGTGCACTCTTCTTTACCAAAGCAGGTTGTATAGAACCTGCACCCATGCTCTCACATGGTAAGAATTACAGAGGAACACTTCTAACCAACTTCCTCTGTAGATGGTCAAAAGATTTATGGTCTAACGTGAAAAGAAATAACGGAAGTGCTTAGGCCAAAGTGCCGCTGGCTGCAGCTCTTCACTTTGGTTGAGGTCTTCTTTAAGGGCTTCCATTCACCAAAGTGTTCAGGCAACCAGCAAATTCTCCATGGTTGGTATGCCCCTCCTCGCTCTCCCGACAAAGCGAGGATACCCACCTGCCCTGCGGCAGGGGCGAGAGTAGAAGTTAAGGCTTTATCTCCCATCGCCCAAGCTAGTCTCTCCAGCCTCTGGCTTGCCTCTCCCTTGTTTTATCCCTGGGCAATAACCATCCTGTGACAGCACTGGGAGTTAGGTCATTTCCTTCCCCCCTTCTCTCTGAGGGGTTTTAATTAACATTGCCATTGTACTCCTTAATTTGACTATATTCCTGGCTTCCAGTTTAAGGCCCCCCCCTTTTTTTTTCCTTTACTTGTTATGGGCCCTTTAAGACACAGCTGTAAAACTCTGCAGACCATATATCATAACACTTCATAATCACACTTACATTTTAGTAACACGACAGAAATCAGCTCATTCCTACTGACCCGGAGAGCCTAAAAGCAGTACGCCAGCACACATTAATAACGAAGCTGGGAGTGAGGCGTCAAGCTGGAGCACCACTGTCCCCCCACCGCTGTCCTCAGTGGTCATCTGGGAGGACCTTGGTGGGACGAGGCTGTACCCGAGGGAGTCAGGGGACTGGGAGCAGCATCTCATTTCCTGGCAGGTCCTTGCTGAGCTAACATCAGGTCTGCACAAAGGTGGACGCTTTCCGGTGCATCTTTTCTTGGTGGGGCTCTGTGGCTAACTGTTGGGATGAGTTGGGCTCCCCAAGGCCCGTTGCGGGGGATCCTGCATTTCTGTGAGGATATGTGAAGAAGGGGTAAGACAAAAGGGCAAAAATAGATTATTTTTATCTCATGAGTGCAATCTGGACATATGAAGACAATAGACAGTCTGCCAGTATAGAAAACTGAGTCAAGCATCCTTTAGAGAATATACATGCATGTGTAGGCACATTCATCCCCCCAAAATGGACTTTCACTCACAGATCACTCCACTAGTTGAACAAGCAAATGTTCTTACTTATTTTAACTTAATCCACCCAGAAGTTGTATTTCTGAGGCCCTGGGCTCCAGCAGGAGCAGAGTCCGTCACAAAGAGGACAAGGACAGCCACACATCGTGCTCACTGGAAACCATCCAGGCAGCTGAAAAGCACTGCTGCCCCTTTTCTGTGCCGACCAAGATCAGCACGGGACGGGGTCCCTCTCCTGTCATGTGCTTATACAGCACCTTGCGCAGCAACGCCTTGTTGTAATTAGCCCTTTTAGCTGTAATGACACCAGTAATGGCTGTAAAGCCTTCCTTCCTGATCTCTCACAGCTGCAGACCCTCAACTCACCATGACCTTCTTCTCCCCAGGACCCTATTTCCACCTTCAGCAGTACGTCCACCGGTTTTCACAGCAAAGGGCAGCGCGGTTCTGGCTCTCGCGTAGCACCAGCCCTTCCTCCACCTTGCGACGTGCTGCAGCACAGTCCTTCCATCTTTCTCCTCCTGGCTGCACGTTAAGGCCCTGATCCAGCACTCAGAGAAGTTCACAGAGCGCTTGCCATTGACTTGAGCAGGTTTTGGATCAGGTGCTGCAAGTAAAATTTGTCCCAGCCAGATACCAGTCACTAGGGTGTAGTTTTTAAGACTGAGTTTAAATACCGAAGCCCGGGCCTGGACTTGGCTCCCTTGCTGACCTTTCAGAAAGCTTCTTCTCATTTTGCTTGGCTGCTTTACCAGTTCTGGAGTCGCCTGTGGGTTTGGTAGTGGTTCAGGTTACTTGCTGATGGCCTGTTCTTCTACCTCTGCCTTTCAAGAAGAGTTCACTCCAGGATTTATAACACGTTTTTGGTAGCACCCTCTGTACTTAAATCTGTAAAACCATTTCAGCTTAACCACCTGTTTTCACACGCTCATAATTTCACAAAGCATCCACCTTTTGGGATAAAATTTTCCATGCTTCAGCTCTTGCCCAAGGCACTATTTTTTTTTTCTTTAAATAAAATTCCAAAAGCAAAAAAAAAAAAAAAAAAGTTTGATCCAAATCCATTCCACATTTCTGCACTTGGCCTGAGGCAAGAAACTTTCCCCATTCAAAAAAATTTCTAACCACACTTCTTGTTGTGGAGCTCAAAGGAAAAGGCTGATGCTTGGGAGCTGCCACAAACACTCTAGGAAGACGACTGGAGCCCCGTCGTGGTCTGAAAACCCTGATCTACCCCAAAGACTTGAAAACAAGGTGCCTCTCCTTCCCTTGCTGTCAGGCAGTGGGAGGCACGTAGCTGACGCAGCTCCGTTAGCGTGCGGTGCATCCAGCAGCAACGGTGCTACGAGGGTGGCTCCTTCATCACGAGAGCCCCTGGCCAAGCTGTGACCCAGTCTCTCCAGTGGGAGCTTTTCCACCAAAACGGCCTTTCGGTCATGCTTGCAAGTGCATCGCTACTTACGGGCTGGGTTCAAAGCTCCCTGAAGTCAGTAGGAGCCTTTCCAGTGACCTGAGCTATCTGAGCAGCTGCGGTTCAAAGGGTTGAGGGGGGTCTGTGGGAGAAGCCGGCACAGCTTGTAAAATATGTGCCAGGTTTATATTTTATTTTTCACTCCCTGCTCTTCAGGACGTCTTAGGAAATGAAATGCAAAGAAATAAGACCAGAGCAATACTCTGGTTGTAAGATCAAGCAGTCAAAGTAATCAGGAAATTGTTAAAAAAAACTTATGTTGCTCCAGAAATGTTGTCTCAACTTCCCTGAGCCATTTCTGTTTTCCCTGGTGTTAAAGGTAACATATCACTTGTCTTATTTGAATCTGTCCTCATTCCTCTCACCACAGCACGCTGGTCCCAATCCAGTCCCAGGGCCCCAGACATGGCAAACAGAACAGTCCTGACCCCAAAGTAGGTGTCTAGCTGTCTCCAACGTTTTGCTCCTCCAGACCCTGTAAAGGCTGCCCTGGAGAACCATCCCACTCATCACCCTCACAGATTAATTCCTGGTGGCACAAGTCTGTCTTTCACTCTGAGCCCTGGCTTGGAAACCCAGATGTCCAGCTGCAGCTGCCAGAAGACAAGAGAAAAGGATGTGGGAGAAAGTCATCCCTGGTGCCACCACTGGATCAGAAGAACTGCAAGGCAGGAACATTCCATGGATCACGAACTAAGCCTGGGGCGCAGCAAAGAGCTACCTGCAAAGCTCCTGTCCCCCAGGCCAACCTGTCAGACCATCCTTCCCCCAAACCTAAGGCTTGCTGGGGCAGCCAGGCTTTCTCCAGCGTGCTTACAAGATGCGTAAGGTCCCTGGCCCACCACGAAAGCTGCTCTCAGCAATCGGGAGGCAGTTTAGCCACTGTCCTAGTAGATGTGTTGACATAGTTCTTTGACTTGACAGCAGCTGTATCACCATCCCTTCAAGTGACACAGCTGTTTTGGATGTCTTTTCTGCCAAGCAAGGCAGTGTCCATTGAACGGCCTCTTCTGCACTTCTTTAAGGATGGCTTAGGCCCACTCACAGATTCCCTCCTCATGAGTTCAGTTCTTCCGAAGCCTGAGATCGGGCTGCCTGATTTTGGATGTCTGCAGAGATGTTGATCTTCTTGGCCAGATAAAGCCTAGCACCGTACCTAACACCTTGTTTCCTGTTACAGCAAAAAACCAAAAAGCTTCAAGACCTCTAAGGCAACCACCCCCAGAGGAGTCAGAGCCAACCACATATAAATGTACATGCCAGTGTTGATTAATCCTTGCTTTTGAGCCTAGGAACACTCTTGGGATACTACATTTCCATCTCCCAAAGCTTTAGAGAAGATGCAGCTCCAAAGAGGGCACTTTCTTAAACAACTTCAGTGGTATCACAGTCCTCTAGTGGTCTTTACCACGCAGGGACTTCAGAGCAAGCAACAGGACCTTCACCAAGCGGATGCATCAGTGGTTGACCTGCTTGATCTTGTAGTTTTCCAGTCAAGTGTCTACAGACTTGGCAACGAGTGTGAGGGTGTAAAAAGAGAACCAAGCTCCAGGAGACAGTCAAAGCAAGTACTGTGAGTCTATGAAGGTGTGGGGGTCCACAGTAGGTGAGTCAAAGGGGTGGCCAGAAAGCAAATTACATCTTTGACATGAGAAAGGGCCCTTTGCCCTTGCACAAAATAATTAAGGACAAATTTTCTGGGCAGGCCCTGGAGTGAGCTGGAAGTGAACTCCAGAGGGCATTAGACACCTGACACAAACCCCCCTCCCTTCGCAGCAAATTTCAGCCTTAATTGTGCACGGAAATCTGCACTTAATAACCCAACACTTTCCAAAAATATTGTTGCCTTTAACAGTGCAATGAAACCGCCCGCTCCCCCAACTCCTTTTCTGCAGAAGCACCAGCAGCTGACTGGGACTTGGCCCTACACGGCCATCAAGCCATCCCATCCACATGAACCTGGGCAGGCAGAGCTTTACCTCTTCTGGAGGGGCTCCCTCCCTCTCCAAGCACACTCTTCTCCCACCAGGGAGACATCCTCTCTCCTGCATCGCACCAAGCCCAGCCACCAGCAGATGCAGATGCTGAGACCAGCCGTGGAAGTTCGCACGCGCCTTCCACCGCAGGCTGTCCCCGCTCCGCGGCACTGCATTGGAAGCAGCTGGATGCCTCCGGGTGGTCCTGTGCTCCGGTTGCTCTCCGCAGTCGCATACTGCGAGCCCACAAGCCCCATGCAAATACAGCGCATGATACTTGAGAAAGTGACATTTTAACGAAATAACACATTTAACGCACATTCCCACACAGCTTCTGGTCGCTCCTACCAGCAGATATAAAACACAGCACAATAGAACAGTATTTAGCTGCAAGAGACCCTGGTCTCTCACCCTCCATTTTGGCTCCAAAAGACAAAGTATCCTATTAACATGGGCTCGGAGTTTATAGCCCTCCGTCTAACGGAGTTAAACATAAAACCAGCCCTTTCTTGACACTTCTGTGGACAGGAATGAAAAGCTGAGAGCCAGGGAGTACTAAAAATGGAGGAGAACACCTTTCCTTTCTCTCAGGCTACTTGATCGGCACAGGACTACCTATGGATGTTGGGTGGCCCATGAATTCCTCCTGGCTCCAGGGCTGGTCTCCAGCACGAGGTGCTCCTCACCTGAGCTGCCCCCGCAGCCACCGCGATCCCATCAGGGATGCTGAGGCCATCGAGGGGGCATTTCTTGCTCTCCTCTGCCTTGTGCCACTCCACCCACGCATGGTGACAGCCATATGACTTCATCATACTGAAATACTGTCACTATTGGAAAATCTCCTCTGACTTTTCTCCGCTCAGCAGCTTCCTGGCATCCAGGCTGCTCAGGAACACTTTAAATCAAGGTCCCTTGGTGCATCTGCCAAAACAGCTATCCCTCTGGCTCTCCTGTCACAACATTTTTGTTTGTACCCATGGCTGTTTGCTGAAGACCCAAACTGTTGGGATAGAGAGCTACTTTTATTCAGCTCCCGCCCTGCCAGGAGCGACAAGAAACATGAATAACTCTTAGTGTGACTAGAACAAATAAACCTTCCCGCTACATCAAGCTGCATGTCCCAGGAAGGGCTGTGCATCTTTGTCCAACCTAAATAACACTCTCTCTCCTTGCAGTCCTCTTCTCCTTCCCCCCTCCAGGCATAACTGCCAGTGAAGAGACTGGCCTGCAAGAGGTGGGCACAACGGAGTGAGATCTGGAAAGGGTGCTAAACAGAGGACAGGAAGAAAATAGCGCTCACCAAGCTCACTCTTGCCTAGCTTTACATCTTAGAATCACAGGATAGTTTGGGTTGGAAGAGACCTTTAAAGCCATCTAGTCCAACCCCCTGCAGTGCGCAGGGACATCTTCAACTAGAGCAGGTTGCTCAGAGCCCCGTCCAACCTGACCTGGGGTGTTTCCAGGGACAGGGCATCGACCACCTCTCTGGGCAACCTGGGACAGGGGTTCACCATCCTCCTTGGGAAAAATTTCTTCCTTGTATCTAGTCTAAATCTTCCCTCTTTTAGTTCAAAACTGTTACCCCTTGTCCTATCACTACAGGCCCTGCTAAAAAGTCTGTCTCCATCTTTCTTCTAAGCCTCCTTTAAGTCCTGGCTGGCTGCAGTAAGGTCTCCCTGGAGCCTTCTCTTCTCCAGGCTGAACAACCCCAACTCTCAGCCTGTCCTCACAGCAGAGGGGTTCCAGCCCTCTGAGCATTTTTGTGGCCCTCTCTTCTAAGGTCGGAGCCACCATGTCCCAGTACCTCCTCGGACTTTCCAGATAGAAGCACCAGTGGGGTGAGGATGTCTTTGCATCAACACTGACAGAAATAGCTGAAGTCAAAACGCTCTATTAGAGCAATTATTCTCAGGTTAATGTACATGTTGAAACACTTTTACAAGCGCTTTGTTCCAGTTGCCCCAACTTACAGACTTCAATACCTGTGCAAATGAAAGCCAGGAGAAAGGAGTTCATCATGGCTTTCTTTATATTCGCTGTTTGTTGTCAGGCTGTTTACTTTCACTTTCGTGCCCATGATACAATTTGTGTACACTTTTATACACGCATTTAACCATGAGTGCTTTGTTGACACAGTCTGGTTTCAAACATACTTGACTCTAATGCCATTTTTCTGATGCCTACTCATCAGACTCACAAGACACTTCAAGATGCTGGAGGAGCCATTCTTTGTTCTCTGCATCCTTAGACATTACAGTAGCTGAGAACCATGAAAACGGCACTCTCACTTCTTTCCCATTTATCCTTACAATGAGAACTGCAGCACAGGCATCTGTGACGCTCAACAGAGTAACTTGGGTATTGTGGAGAGGAGCATCTTGGGCTCTTTCTCTTCCCACTGCTGTCTCTTTCAGTGAAAAAAAAAAAAGCATCGTGCAAATGGTTAGAGGCTGCTTGTCTGCCTTTAGGAGGATGTGATGAGACAAAGCCCAGCATCTCTGTGTTCTGGCTGCTCATTCACAATCCATCAGTGTCACTTCTGGTTCTCACCTGCCCTTTCCTACGCTCCATGCACTGATGCCGACCTACCTCAGGTTGACTCCAGTTTCCAGCTTTGTAACGTGCACTGGGAGTACCGCCGAGATTATTTGAATTGGACAGAAAGACTTCCTTTCCCTCTCTCCCTCTCAAGGTTAAAGCCAGACCAGCTTGAAACCGCCTGCTTGGAGCGACTGCTTCTTATCCAAACAGCTTCTCCTTCCCAGACAGCTCTGCAATACACTGTGTACCCCCAGCTCCTCCCAAGCACAGCCGACACTTGGTCTCCAGCATCAGCAGATGCTGTTCCAAAAAGCAGAGAAACCTGAAAGCACAAAAGAAATAAAGCACCTCTTGCCACCAACCTAATCCGATGTAAAGCTGTGAGCCAGAAGACGGTCCCTGTGGCTAGACTGCCAGCCCAGGAATTGAGAGATACTGTGCAGCTCCTCCAGGCTGCTTCACCTGTACCACTTCCCATCCATTTCCTTCTAGACCGCGTCAGTCTTCTGAAACAAAAGAGCTCTGTTAAAATATGCCTTTTCCATGAAATCAATAGAAGTCCTTTTGGTTTATATCCTGGTCATCTGGAACAGGCTCTTCTGGCCTTTTGGGGAGGGAGGAATTTATGTCCATAATTAGCCTTCCAAACAAAAGCAGTTACGCTGGATGGAAGGCAAGGGCCGTTCCTTTTTCACGAGACCTCCCTAAACGTGGTCCAGCAGGACACGGAGGGAAGCCAGGTCCTGGTATAGCCTAGGCACACAGGCTGTATCTGCTGTTCTTCTCAGGAAAATGAAATTCCTTCTGTTCGTCTCAGGTTTTGGGTTCTATCAGTTATTTTAGGTATGTAAGTAGTTTCTTCTGTGTAAATTTCCTTCTCTCTATTATTTATGCTGTTAACCTTTACAGTAAAGATAGGGCATACAGACCCCCCCAAGATTTCAGTTGTTGCCTCTACAACACCCTCTTGGGGGAAGGAGAGAGCAGGGACCCTCCCCAGCCACACATCCTGCAGGGGGGTCAGTGCTCGGGTCCATCCCACTCCAGCGGCCGAGCACCTAAACCCACTCACGCGTGCCTCCACGTCCCTCGGAAAAGCAACCATGCCTCAGCAGGTGACCACGTGGCCGTGGGGTTGTACCCGCTCTGGTTTGTAGGAGGCAGTTATCTAAGTGATGCCCCACACACAGGGAGACCACATCCTCTGCTGTCTCTGGAAGTCTCTCACCTGCAGGGTGAGGGATGCCAGCCCCGTCCCTCTGCAGAGCCAGCACACCTGGAAGTGCTTCCAGCACTGAAAAGGAACAGAAATCACACGGCCTTTTCACATACAGGACAAAAAGTTGTAAAATAAAATAAAAATCCACCAACACTTTTCTTTAAAAGAAATTTCCACTTCTTCAAAAGCTGAAAAAATACATCCTTTTTTTTTTCTTTTTACTCATTTGCAGAACACATCTGTGTTCTCCCCAGCTTGAAGGAGAAGGCTGTCCTCACCCGTGTTCAGGTGCTGCTCTCCCTGTAAGGCTGAAGACAGCGTTTCCACATCGCCTTTGGCTTCTCCACCTTACCCAGTGCAGGGCAGAGTGAGACCAACGTAACGCAGCAGGCATAGCCCCTGTCCTCCAGGGCTGGAGGCTTTTTCAGAGGTGGCACCTGCACTTTGTTGCATGTCTCACAGTCCGTTTCCCAGTGTTGCACTTCGGGTGAAGTATGGGGCCAGGCAACGGCTGGGCACCCTCTTCCCATATGTCCTGGGTGCCTCTGGCATGGCACCTGGGGAGAATGCCTCCAGCACAGTTGTCTCCAAGTGTAGATACTACAGTAGGATTAGAGTAGTAGGATTAGGATTAGTAGGATTAGAGGCTTTCTAGGATCACTGGGCCACTTGGTCTGGCCAACCCATTTATTTCCTGTCACATTGCTCCCCAAAATTCCAGTAAACGGAGGAGGTGAGCTCCATCCTGGTCCCAGCTCTGGTGACCAGCTTATCCCTTGGTGCAGAAACAAGGCATGACCAAGATGACAGGAGAAGGATTCCCTGTGCCATCTCAGAGCAGGGGTCCCATCCCCACTTCTTGCCTCTGGGCAAAATAAATGGCACAATCAAAGATAATCGGCACAACTATGCTGTTACCCATTGCTGTAAGTCTTCCTGGTTCTGCCAAAGTCCTGAGATGACCTAAAATGAGGTCGTTTTAGGGCAAAACCACTGGGGCTGGGAGGGCGCGGAAAGCTGCCTTGCATTGGGCTGCACCGCGAGGCCAACAGATCCTGAAGGAAGAAGTTTGGGTTCTTCCCCTGAGCAGCAGATGTTTGCTTTGGAAAGTTTATGTCCGAGAAAGGGCTGGAGCGGGGACCACCAGGCAGAGCGTTCCTCCTGTGCGCCAAAACTTGCCACCCAACTGGCTTGAGCACAGCCAGGGGGGAAGCCCTACAGTGCCAATGGTCCCAGGGCCAGACCCCTCCCATTCGTTTCCGCCTGATGCTCCTAATCACTATCACCAGCCAAAAAATTGCCAAAACCAGGGAAAGCGCCCGAGAGGGAAAAACCTCACCTTGCAGGGAGAAGTGCACGCTCCTCACATGCCTGAACACACGCTTCACCACGTACACGCAACCAAGAGCCTTAGTGGCCCAAAACAGCACCTGAGCACACAAGCGACCTGCAAAAGCAGCCAAAAAAATCAGTTTTCAGCCCATTCCCAGGCACACAACAAAGTCAAGTCTGTGGGACCCAGCGCAACATAAAATAAGGCCAACCCATGCAACCCCTGCTTCGCAAGTCATAAATCTGGGGTGGAATTTCTCTCCCTTTTCTTCTGGGTAAGCGCGGAAACGCGTTCGCGGCTGTCGGATGCAATTGGAGGCCAGGCTGCCATCATCTTGATTTGGGTAGGAGGGGGAAGGAGCTAATCCTTTTTTCATCACATTAAATTAAACTATAAACTATACTTTTTAATTCCTTCTAATTAAATTTCTCACTGGAAAACAGAAATGTTATTTTTCTTAATATTTTTTCACAAAACACGGCAGGAAGCATTTTTGGAAGAGGTGTGCCTCGGCACGGCAGGCAGCTCTCCGGGGCGTCGCAGGACATGCCTGGGGCTCTCTGATCGATGAAGATGACTCCATGGCTGGCAGCTCCCGAGTCCATCACACGTACTAGACTGACTCACCTCCACACATGCATTCAGACTCTGAGAAGAGGGGAGAGTGCAAATGCAGCTGAGACAGGGTCCAGCTGCCTAAGATAGGCAAGGTCCTGGTGCTAGCCCACCTCCTCGGACTCTCCTGGCAGAGAAAACGTTCAAAACACATTCAAAAAACGTGTAGACGTGGCACTTCAGGAGGTGGTTTAGTGGGCACGGTGGTGTTGGGTTGATGGTTGGACTTGATGATCTTAAAGGTCTTTTCCATCCTTAATGATTCTGTGATTCTGAGAAGGATGCATTCCCAAAAAGCCCTTGGAACACCCAAGCAGCCCTGCTGTTGCTGGGCTCTACACAGCCACTTCTGCAACGTCAGGCTGCGGTGGCTGGATCAGCGGATGGACCCCAGGTGCTTTGAAAAAAAAATTAAAAAAAAAAACCACAAAACACTGAAGCTTTTCAATTTTTAAAGCTGTTTGGGAGTCCAGTTTCAATTAGCTTTCAATGGGCTGCATCCCCTAAATCACAAAGGGGCTGGCTGGCTTACAAATGTCAGGCTTTTCTCTACCGACAGAGAAATAGAGTTTTGCAATTCTAAAGCATTTAAAAGTAATTGGCATTTTCCCTGTTACATTCCAAGATGTGCTCAAGGGAAGTGACCCAATAGGCAGGAGACTGTCTCCAAGGCCTTGGAACTATTCTGGCTTCATGAAGGAAGAAAACCAACACAGCAAATTGCGGCGAGGAGTCAGCTGAAAGCAAGGGCATGCTACGAAGGAAGCAACGTGTCCCTCTCAGTCCTGCTGGCTTAGAGAGCAGAAGGAGTTTCCATCTGCTCTTCAGATCCCCAGCAGCACAGCAACCCAGTTATCGCTGAGCCAGACCAGAGGGATCTACAGCAAGACGAGGCTCCAGCTCCACGGAGTGGAGACACCCAGATCTGACTCAGGGACATGCGTGTCACGGCTGTGTTGGAGGTGGTGTGTCCTAGGTTGCACACATGTGATCAGGAATTTCATATTTCAAAGCAAAAGTAGCCACAGTTCAGGAAGAGACAAACCACACAGCATTTATCTCCAAGGCTGAAACACAAACGCTCCAGTGCCTGGAGTGGCAAGAGCTGCTTGTTTGCAAAACTGTTAATTCCATATCTACGTGCCTCCAAGCAGAACCATGTCCCATCAGGGCCAAAACAAGAGTGAGCTCTGCCCCTGAGCGAGCTGGTTCAATTAAGAGAAGCTGTCTCCATCTGGAGGTATCAGTGGGGAGTGAGAATTTGAGGGAGAAGGGGTGTGGAGAGCCTCTACCTTTGTGGTGGGTGAGGAACCCTGGCAGATAGCCTCCATGAGACGGGAAGAGATACCTGATCCTGTAGCTAAGGTGCGCAGTCTGGGACTGAAGGACCCATAAACTCATGGGTGGGTGAGACAAACCTCACAACTTTAGAGACCGGCAAAGTAAACAGCCTTACCTGAGCTTCCTTGCCCAAGGTTACTCTTGCAGACAATGTAGAGAAATGGGCTTTTCTAGGGAGCCCTATTTCTGAGCTTAGCCTGACAACGAGGTGAGTTGAAGAATGCTCAAGAAATGGGCTGATCTAGAAGCAGCTTAAATGGCCAGCATATTTAGACTCAGGATACCTGGCACTGATGTCTGTGGAATTGAGGGGTGAGGTCCCAGGTGAGCAGGGGGTCCTTCACAACCACAGTTGGACCCTCTGGTACCTAAACTCCATCCGAGCCCCATCTCACACACCTCAACCCTTCAGGCTTCCTTTCCCCTGCACCGCTATGCACAGAACTAACCGTCTTCCATTTCCACCCTAGGGAACCGTCTCCAACACCCAGAGCACGCACCGACGTCCTCAGACCTCCAAGCTCAGATGAAGACCTCTGAGCTTACCCCGCCATTCCCTTCCAGCCTCCTCTGTCCCTGGACCCGAGTCCTCCTGATCTGGGGAGGTCCTGTCGCCCCACCGGTGTCCCTTGCTTGGCTAGCCACTGCATTTCGGGATCATGCCAACAGCTTTACCTTTTCAGCTGAGAAATATTCCCCAGCCCTAACCCAGAGGGGCTGGCAGCCACCTCCCGACCTGCACAAGAGAGGAATGTCAGGCACGTCGTGAAATACAAGTCCTGCTTCCCAGAACTGTCAGGCTCCATTAGCGCCAGAGGGGCCTGACAATGTAAGGGTTTTAAACCCCAAACCACTGCACTAGCAAAGTTTCCCTTCCTAATGAACCACCCACAAGCTGAAATGCAAGCCCAAGGCCCGGGCAAGGCGTCGCATGCAAGAGATGCAGGCAGATGCACGCACACATTCTTCTCTATCCGTTTTCATCCCTTCCCCTTCTTCAGGCACAGCTGTTTGTTTGCTTTTTCAGCACTGCATCCTCAACCTGCCTTTAAAAATCAAACCAAGCCTCAGCTCCAAGGCACTAGCTTTGTTCCATCGTAGCGGAAAACAAAGCGAACCTTGACACAGCGCCAGCTAAGACTGCGGGAGACGTTAGGCATGTTATTAAACCCCAACACTAACAGATTCTTGTTTAAAGCTATATTTGAGGCAGAAAGCCTAAGAAAACGGGTGCATAAAGATGCAGGAAGTCATCTCCAAGGTTTCCCAGGAACCAAATCAGTGCCTCCAAGCCCCAGGTTTATACGAGCCCTAAGGCTTTCCACCCGGACTCAGGGGACAGTCACTCCTAACACAAGGACAGACTAACGCAGGGGTCACGCGTGAAGACCATGCAGCACCCATCAGCGGTGGGGAAGATGAGGAGGATCTTCGTGAAACGGAGTAGCCAAGGGAAAGGAAAAGTCATGATTTAAATCCTGTTTAACCCAGGGCAGAGCTGAAATCACTTCACGTCGCTGGAAAACACCTGAAACACCCTGCTACTGATCTCCTCTTACTGCTTTCCTGCCAGTCCCGTGCTCCAGCATCACTGCACTGGTCTTTGTGGATGCAGAATGGGCATGGGAGAGGCACCAAGGGGGTGACAAAGGCTGGGGGACTGGTAACAAATCTCTCTGTGCTTTTAAAGGGTGGCTTCTAGCAGTGGCAACAGAAGCACCAAGGGACAAGAGACTCAGGGGGTCAAACACCATCTAAGCAGGGCTCTGAGTAATCCAACCAAGCCCCCTATTTTTTGACACAAATGTTTAAAGAGAGAAAGGAGGGAGCATTCAAACTGCTCCGAAGTTATATATTGACCATGCAAGCTTTCACCATCAGTTCTGGGATCTCGGGATGCTGGTGGACATCCTGAGCCCCGTTTCCTTCCTGTGATGAGACCCAGGAAGCAGTGGACAGACTCCAACCCCAGGTGAGAAGCAACGCACGCTACGAGAGGGTGGCAACGCAGGGCTGGGTCACTGCAGGAGTCCTGCCTCTCCCTACCCACAATATTGCTTCACTATTTAAGTTCACTATTGAAATAAAAAAAATGGAGTGACAATTCAAAAGCAAAGACCATAGGGTCATATGCTGTTAAGAACAGATCAGAATATTTCTCCTGTTCCTACACAAGTCCTCTATTTCCTCTCCACCCCCACCAAAACCCCATGCAGCAAAGCATCCTGCTCTCCAAAATGTCTGTATTTAACATACTAAATACTCACGCTATTTGGTGATGATCCGTTTAGTAGGTTTTTTGAGGTCCAGATACCAACAAAAGAAACCAAGAAGAAAAAAAAACAACCACCACAGATTTGCCAAAGAAGGAATAAAAAAAAAAAAGGACACTAGCACTTCATACACAATCCAAACAACGTGGGAAGAGAAGGAAGATGTGCTCGCACCTTACAAAAATCTTGAGAGAACAGCCTTGCAGGGGACTAAAGCCTTCTGTGCTCAGTGCAGCGTCATATAGTTGTGTCTACGCTAATACACTTTGCAGATTTAGGAATAAGTAAAGCTGGACTCTAACGTGCAGTACACTCAAGAGGTCATTAGGAAAACAGTACAGACATCTGCAGTTAACTAAAAAAATCAGTGGAATTATTCAAGTACAAAAAGTTACAGGAACATACATTTGGGAGGAAACAGGTACTTAAATTAATCCTTTCCAAATGAACATATGCAATAAAAATGGAATTAACACCTCTGCAGATAAAATACTTCTGCTCCCTTACGTGGTGATGCTCGTATTGCATTTTCAGTTGTTCCTAACAAGATTCCTGATAGCTCTGACAACATGACATCATCTCTGTAATGGTTTAAAGAAGTGCAGGTTACACAAAGCTTTATTTCTTGATCTCGCAGCATCGTTTTTTAGATAATTTTCCCTGTTCATAACAAACAGGACTCAGGAACAGTCTGAGCTGCAGGAGTTTGGAACATTTTTTTTAAGGGGCCAAAAGAAGTACATAATACCCGTTTTTCATGACAGAGTGTTCAAAAGCAACCTCCATGGAAATGAGGAGAAGAAGGAGATGTAGAGAGAAGCGGCTGAGAAACTGTGCTCAACGGGCCAGGGAGGGAAACTGGTAAGTGAGTAACAGCAGTTCACATCTAAACAAACAGTTATTTTAATAGCTCTGGCAACTTGAGCATTGAAATGAATATAATTTTGTCCTGGGTAATATCAACATCGAAAGATCAGTGCAATAATGGGATTTTATATAATTTTTTAGACTTCTGGTCCCTAAATATTTTATATCTAAACAAGGCATATCTTAGTTTTCTCCACTATTTTGTTTTTATTTGGTAGGAATGTCTGTCAGTCCCAAGGCTTTTTTTTTTTTTTCTCCATTATTTTTTCCCCTCTCTTCTTCACCTTCTTGAAGACAGGTTTATGCTAAGAACCATCCTCCGGATTTTTTCTTCGTTCTTTAAAATATTAGCTTTTACAGCACAAATCTTGTCTTGCTGGTCTTTAATCAACTGTTCCAGTTCAGCCAGATCAGCTTTTAATGGTTCTACAGCACTGTCTGTGATGCTGAAAAAGACACAAAGAGCGTAATGTTACTGGAAACATTATGCTGCTTCGGGTTACTTAAGCTTCCAAGAAAGTACATTCAATACCTGCAAGTTCGCAAAGAATTTAAGTTGCACCCGCCCTTCCTAAGAGGAAGTTTAGAATAAGAAGCACAAAGGCAACGCTAACAACATTGACAGAGTCGAATATTGTGGAAAAGAGATCACCTACAATTCAACAGGAAACAGACACTTCTTGGCTAATTTAGTTTTTCTGCTAATATTCTGCTAAAAACTGCTTTGCAGTTATTTCCCCACACACTGTGCATACGTCAAGCACTTCTTGCATTTTACCCAGCCAAAAGCTGCACCCATCTGGCGCAGGGATGAAGCAGCACCTGACTCCGTGGGACATAACACAACCAAGACCAGAGGAGCTGTGGACTGTCCCATCTTTGGAAGTCTTCAAAGTCAGGTTGGACGGGGCTTTGAGCAACCTGATCTAGAGCAAGATGTCCCTGCCCATGGCAGGATGGTTGGACTAGATGATCTTTGAAGGTCCCTTCTGACCCAAACCATTCTGTGATTCTAAGGACACCCACTGTTTAGAGGGGCCCCTGGGTCCTACCATGACACACATGGTAACAGCCATCCCTGGCGGCCTCACCACAAAGCTTAAAAGAGAGAAGCACGTGGCAGAGGGACAAATACAACTGCTGTGAAGGTTGCTGGCCTGCTACCAGCTATTTCCTACAATACACCAGCAAGCCAGCAGCAAGGAGGTTGCAGTGAGGTGGGTGTTGGTCTCCTCTCCCAAGCACCTAGCGATAGGATGAAAGGAAATGGCTTCAAGTGGCGCCAGGGGAGGTTCAGACTAATATTAGGAAAAATTTCTTTACTGAAAGAGTGGTCAAGCATTGGAACGGGCTGCCCAGGGAGGTGGTGGAGTCACCATCACTGGAAGTGTTCAAAAAATGTGTGGATGTGGCGCTTCGGGACGTGGTTTACTGGGCACGGGGTTGTTGGGTTGGTGGTTGGACTTGATGATCTCAAAGGTCTTCTCCAACCTTAATGATTCTGTGATTCTGTAAGATGCCAGCAGCTGCCAACAGCACCAAGATACAGCAGGTGCTTCTTCTGTCTAAGAAGAGGCAAGGTATACAAAAGCTGACCCATCACTAGCTGCTGGCAAGGGCAGGCAATCCCACAGGAATTTTAAAATTTTAAATTAAAAAAAATTTAAACAGGAAATTTAGTAACTCCTATGCTAATAAACCATGAGTACACCAATGCATCTAAAGCGAATGGGGCTGTTTGGCTTTAAAACAAATGTGCCCCCTCCCATAATGCTTTGCCAATCTTCAGGAACGCTGAACAGGCAGGGAAATGACAGACTGAACTAGCCTGATGTCATTCTGAATTACCCAGTCACTTTGAGGACTCATTAGCTAAAGTCCACATCTCAAAATCATTTAGTTTTCCCCTCCTTTCACATTAGCATAAATCACAAAAAGCATCACTAGAAATTGCACTAACATTTCCCCAATGGGATCTCTCAATTGTCTTTCACAGAAGCAAAGAAAGGAAAGACACGCATCCAAATTCTAGTACATATGGGAAGCGTTGTCTTCTTCATGTCTGATACTCTGTAATTCTTTCCTGAAGGACTGGACATGCCTTAGCACTACACTGATGTGATTAGGATCTCATACGAAACCTTGCGAAGCGCAGGGAGACGCTGCGGCAGTCTTAGCTCGTGAAAGGGAACCGCGTGGCTCTGCTGAGGGGATGCCAGCCTGCCTGCAGTCTCGCACAAATCAGCTGGCCATTGTAAAGCTTGGTTTGACATAAATCTGCAAACAAAATCAGCTGGGCAGTTCCTTCTTCCCACTCCCCCTCTCCTTCCGCACCAGCGTCAAGGAGACAGCCTTGTCCTTAGTACACTTTGCCTGGGAACTCGGGGGACACGCGAAGCCAGGGAGACACGTACAGTCGCCATGCTGGGAAACCAGCCGAAGTATAAATGACTTGTTTGGCAAGGCCAAAGCGCTTCCACTGTGTAAGCACACGCCTGGAGAAAGGCCTGAGACTTGCTCCCTGTCGCTAGGTGTGGTGCAGAGGCGAGTGAGTCAATGCCTCAGTTTCTCCAACCGTAAAATAAAGCCAAACACCATTTCCCTTCTCTTTGCAGGGGTGGTGCATTCTGAGGCCAACCACAGTTTTAAAGCCTGTCAAGGTTCTGGGATAGAAGGTGCTATGTAAGTGCAAAGAATTAACATCATTATACTTTATATGTGAACCAAAGCCCTAAGTCCCACCCCAGCCAGTGGACTAAGCCAGCAGCTGTAAACTTCCAACACTTAACACATTGCTACCTACCAAGACAGGACTTAGCTAAGAATACCACCCCTCCCTGCTTTTACATAAATGAAGCACATCGATTCGGGGAGCAGGAAATCCGTCTAGGCTGACTGTGAATCCAGGAAGATTGATATCTAGTTCATGTTTAAAATCAGAGGACTCACAACTGGAAGGGACATTCTGTTTTCAAGGAGCATAAAGACACATTGGTGGGACAAGTAAGGCCAAAGAAACTGTTTCTAGGCTTGACCTCCTTGTTTCTGTTATGCACGTCATCTTCACTCTCCTGGCTTTCCAACGTTGTTTTTTAGCCTTGCACAGATGATTGTTTACTAAGCTTTTCTCCCATTGCTTCTTCTATATTTGTGAGAAGAAGGAAACACATCAAAGCCCTCTCATATCACACAAACATTTGCATGTCTGCTGTCATGTACATCAGGTGAAATAGAGCTGGAAAGACCTTAAGACTTCAAAAAACAATTCAGACTGCGAAAAAATACCCCCAAAGCACAAAAATGATTGATGACAAATTTGCTTTGAAAAAGGAGTAAAACTGTCCCCTCTCCTAAAAACAAAAATCTGTCTCAAGAGATAAATCAAACTTTCCCTGACCACACTCACCTTTGCTCTTTCTGTAGAGCTTCTGCATGCTGCCTGTTCTCGTGACGCCACATCTGCAACTCGTTCTTCATGGCATCCATGTCTTCTTGAATGTAATCCATGATCCTGCCAAGCGTAAGGGCACTCCGGCACAGAGTCTGAATAGAGACCTGAAACTTCTCAATTTCTTTGGCTACCATGTCTCTCTCTTTCTTCCTAGCCGCTTCTGATACAAAGGGCTTCTCCTAAGAGAAAGGATGAATAAGAAGGAAAGCATCAAAACTAGGCAAGATGGTTGTTGCATAGGTGGTGTTGAATGAAGAATGTTTTAGAGACTGCTAACTGTGAAGTATCTGGAGAAATGTTTATGACAGTCTGCAATGAAAGAGAAGAAACGAAGCAATAGTCTAGAAAGAGATGAGCAGAGAGCATGCCATATCCCAGTCACCACTGCTACAGCGGACTGCTACAAAACCATACAACAGCATCAACAATATTAAATTGCTTTTCAGATCACAAGTGCACAAAAGTAAAATGAGTATTTGATCCCATAAATGATCTCGCTGATGTTCGCATTCTGTCCCAAAGCAGGGGGTGTAGCAGGGGGAAACCCCCTTCGCGTTCATAGAATGGTTTGGGTTGGAAGGGACCTTTAAAGGTCATCTAGGCCAGCCTCCTTGCAGTAAGCAGGGACAGCTTCAACTAGAAGATCAGGTCCAACCTGACCTGGAATGTTTCCAGGGATGGGGCATCTACCACCTCTCTGGGCAACCTGGGCCAGGGTTTCACCACCCTCATTGTGAAAAATTTCTTCCTTGTATCTAGTCTGAATTTGCCCTCTTTTAGTTTAAAACCATTACGCCTCGTCCTATCCCTACAGGCCCTCACGGTTTACTTCAACCTATTTCTACATATTGAAAGGGAAATTCCTGTGGCTTAATGTGGCATCATCGAACAGAAGCTCTCAACAGACACGTAATACTCAACAACACTTTTGTTATCGATCTGCTGCTGCCGCCACTGGCTGCCAACGCATTTGCTGTGTAAATCACACATCCATACGTCTCCCCCCTGCGCACTCTATGCAGCAAGGCTGGACTGTCACTGCGTTGCTCCAGAGCCCTGCGCCAGGAGTTGGTGCGATGGGCATTTACTCATTCTGCCAGTCACAGTGCGTAACAACACTGAAAAAAAGGTCATGTTAAACTCTGGAGGAAGACGATCATGAAATCTGAAAGACAGTTATGTGGAGAAGCAGAAACACCCCCGCTCATCATGTTACAGGCTATCACACCGCAAGCGTTCATTAGACCTCCTTGCCACGGTGTTTTGCTGCTACTTGGGAGCTACAGCAGATGCTGAAGGGCACAACCTCCTCCTAGTTCTCTAAATCGGTCCCTTCAAGGTGCTCCTCTCCTTCCACTGCCTGTATCTGGATTTGCAGCTCCTAATGCTGGTCCTAATAATAGCACTTCACGCTGCACAGCTAAAATAGACGGCGGTTATTCCATGCCTTGTACTTCTGTTAACAGTGGTTGTAAAATCATGCAGGCTGCAGATGTGGCCTCAATAAACTCCACTACTCAAAAATAATTTGGTCTTGTGCACACTTCCCTCATGTGCAGCCAGCAGAGTCTCTGTGGTCGATCTCCTGAAGCCTCCAAGCTTACTGCAAGTTAAATACAGAGAAAGCGTGCGCTAAAGCAGCAAAGTCACGAAGAGAAAAAGGATACCATAAAAAAAACAAAGTGATGCCACATTACTAACATGCTGTAATAATCTTATTCCAGGAAAGCTTTCCCTGAAAATAACAATCACCATTAAAGAAAAGTCCGCTGTTTTGTTGTTTTTTTTCCCCTTCCCCATCAAGAAAAACAACCTAATTTTTCTTTCTTTTCAAGAGCCCTACCGGCCGAATTCCCAAACCAAGTTTTTCTTTAAGGCACACAAAGCTTTAAGTAAAGTTTATTTAAAGTCATTTTGGTCATTTAATGTATGCCGGAAAACTAGAAAGGTCTTTCTCTACCACCCCAACCACAGGATCAACCAATTCCTAAGCGGAGTTCCTAGCGGCTATATAAACACAGAGGTGGCAGTGTGCTTCTCTCTCGCGCTGGGACACCAAATCTACCGCGTTGTCCCCTCCTGCCCTCCTACCCAATTGGCCTGTCTTCCTGTGCGAGCTGTGGGCTGTTTGTTCAGCTGCGTTTTGGAGGCAGCAGGGACTACTGCCAGACACATTTCAGCAGCCTTTGGCTTACTGATGAACTCAGATATATATATATACACACATACATATATATACATATATATATTTTTTAGAAAAATACTTCTAAAGATTTGAAGGCTGAGATTTACTTACATCTGATGCTTGTGTTTTACCACACACGCAGTGCATGAAAACTGCGGGACTTCTGAGTTTACTGTTATTTTATAATGTTGTTTAATTAGGAACTGGGCTGAAGTGACAAATGCTGCTGAACTTGTGACCTTTGCTTCCTAAGTCAATTCATGAGCACTGGCTAAACTGTTAAAAATAACACTCATCTTAATTCCTTCTCACTCAACCCATACCTCTCTCACAGAAGCAGGTGTTTCATTATACTACGTTACATAAAACACGTTGTTTAGATACTTTCTGGAGCCATCCATGCGTTTGCTATCCTTTGTGCCGCAAAGATGAAAGCGCGGCTTCTTGCCCCATTTCATCCCCCGAGAGCTGGTGAGCACCCCTATTCCATGCACAGCTGCCTACGGTTGAACAGATCTTCTACCCCCGGGTCTTCTCCTTAACCAACCTCTGAGCACAATGGCCAACGGTGTTCCCATCAGCGTCATCCAGCTTCTCTCCCAGTTGATCTTGCAACTCCCTGGAGAAGAGAGCTTTTGCCTGGGTGCCCCTGAAGGCACAGATCACAGGACAGGGTCCTGCACACCAGCCATTCACTAGGGCTCAGCACACGTCTCAGGTTGGCAAGAGTTTCCCTCCTGGAAATATTTTTTTGCCCCACCGCCTTGCTGCAGCTAGTAAAGATGTACGAACAGATCTGCACTCTCACGAAAGTGTTTCAAAACCCTTTGCTCTCTATTCTAACTCTCTTTTCCTAGTCCTTGCTACATGTTGTGCTCCACCAAAGCCATAGGGAAGGCTGAATCCACGGCATTATACTTTCCGCGTGTAACTGGGAAGTTACCTATGAAGGCAATCACCTTCAATTCAGCAGCAGAGCAGAGTTGTATCAGATCCAACAGCTTCCCAGGAAGAAGTCCCGTTGCCTTGTTTTTCCTCTCCTCCTAAGCGCACCAAAACCTTACCACTTTCCTCCCCACCATCCATTATAAGAAGCCACAGCCAAAAGAGAAGGACTTGTTTCAAATGCAACTCAGAAGCGAGAAGGCTCAACCAGTCCATTATCTGGGGATGTAGTTGAGTGTGTGAAAACCTGAAGAAAGCTTCGTTTTTATTTCCCAAATGCCAAGTTCAATGTGTTACGTTCTTGTAATGTTAGTGTGACCTCCCTGATCCCTAGGCTACCAAGCAGCCACACTTCTCAACACCAACAAGCGTGGTATGAAAATAAAAAACAAAAAAGAAGTGAAAGTCCCACAATTCAGTAAACAAGCAAACCAGAATTGCATACTTTAAAACATAGATCCAGCTAACAATTTGAAACGTTCCACACTAAAATACACAGCTGCTTGAAAAGCTCAAGTGGAAATAAAACAGCGTGGTGTATTTTCCATAGAAAAATCAGGAAGATGCTTTTAAAATGTATTAGTAAATATTCAACAATAATTTTAACGTCCCTGTAACTCGAACATACTCTTTGAGTAGTTCAGTTCTTCAAAACTGACATAAAAAGGAGAAAATATTATCCCATCCAAAGGCATTTCAAGTACTGAAACATGCTACCACTAAAAATCTACGAAATACTATTGGGACTTAAACAGGTACATCAGTAGGCTTGTTAAAAACACCATGTCTTTGAAACATGTATATGATATTAAAGTGGCGTAAGAACATGCAAAGGTTTTTTAGTGTACCTCTCTAAAGGAGAAGCACTTGAATTTCAAGCTCCCAGAAAAGATTTCCCAACACCTGAAGGTACATTAACTCAGTGGGCACATTGTTGTCCCACCTCACATGGGTTAAAAAATAACTGTCAGTTCTTTCTTTCATTTCACTAACGCTTGTACTACCAAAACGCCACATTACATTTCCTGCAGCCTACAGCAAGCTGAGCTCAGGATAGAGAATTATCACCATGAAGCACTCAAGGTTTGCCAGCGATTGCTGATTAGAAGTAATTGGGCAGGGGGGTTGCAAAAAGCTATACTGTCTTGTTCTCAGTTTCATAGTTACAGTTACAGGTTAAAATCTACGTGGGACACTCTTTTCAATCACTAAGAATTATGGCAGATGCTTTATTACAACAGGCAACGTGGGTGGTAAGAGTCCTGAATGCCACCTTTGCTCATTTTGCACAAACATGTAACAGGATATATTCAGTTTTAAGAAAAATGCCAGAATCAGAATTGTTCCAGTCTATTTAATTAGGCCATACACCTCAATGAACTCTCCTTTCACAAAAGCCCAAGAATCAATAAATTATCCCCATATAAAAGACTATATCACTTCTGTAGGCCCAACACGCTTCCTTTCCTTCGTGTTTTTCATAAGGCACCAAGATAAATGTTTATTTTGGATTCCTGGGAAAAAGTCTGCCTTTCCCATTACCTCAATGTGAGCAGAACACAACGTGGACTCGGATGCGGGGACCTAAGAAATTAAAAAGGAGGCATTTTCTTTTTCATCAATAAAGGGGAAGTTATCAACCGGCCTCCAGAAACCACCAGAATTTACTCGTGTTTAATCTACCCTCACTAAAGCAATTAGTATAAATATTGCAGCGTGCACAGCTCCATAAAAACGGATCATTCACAAGACATCCATTTCCGATAGCTGGGCTGTTGAGAGCATTTGAAGTGCTTGACATCTACTAAGCTAAAGAGGTGATTTTTTTCCCCCCTCTCCCCCCATTTGGAAAGTTTCTTTCTAGAAGCAGTATTTGCTTGCTTTTATATAGCTTCTCCTTTGTTTCCATTTTTTTAATTAACAGTTTTTAAATATGAATCAAATTAGAACAAACATCCATCAAGCACTTAATAGTTTCTACAGCCCCTTTTAACTATTGTATTATGTCCCATTATGAAAACAGACCCAAGTAATCATAGTTTTATTGAGCTATACCATTTCCCCCCTACCTCTTTCTACAGGACAGGACAGAAACTTCATTTTGGACAAAGTAATTTTGATACGTTCAATGCAAAAACAACAAGGTGGGTTTTTTTATTGTACGAAATATTTTTTGATCATAAAGGGTGTTTTCTTTTCCTGGTTTTTACAGAGTCTGCATTTTAAGTAGATTGTAACTATCCACTAGGGATCACCATAAGAAACTCTTTCACAGAAACACAGGGAAAACAGTAAATGTTAAATCATTTCAAATGAACAGGATGCTTTTTCTACTTATGCCAGGTACCGAGTTCAGTAACAGGCCAAGGCATCGGAGACACAATGTTCTTTACCATTAGATTTACCAGAGTTAATCTGACCTGCCTCTGAGTTGCAAGGCACCAAAAGAAAATAAAAGGATAGTTCTTTAAAGGGGGCTTTTTTTTGGGGGGGGGGGGGGGGGGAGGTGTGATGGTGTTTTTCCCCCCCCCAGTTCACATCTGATACCTCTAAAAAGAGCTGTACTTTTCAGACGTGCATAAACACCCCACCTCAGCCCCTAGAGCCAGTCTGCCTTACTTCACATTCAGTCCGCGCTGGGGAGAAGTCAGTTCATAAAACCTCGCGTGTTTGGTGCGGTATTCAGCACGCCAAGCAGAATCCTATGAGTCTGACCACACACAGGCCAAGAGACAATTCTAATGGTTATTAACAACAGCAAATAGTATTAATTGAGCCATAATGGCACACTGGGTGCCAGTCCTGCCCAGCTTTCCTTTGCTCACACTGCTGAAACTCTGGCTCTACAACCTCCTTATCTTGAAAAAGCAGCCTCTTTCCTGTTCAAAAAGAATTTGCAATAAACCTGTTCCTTGTGTTAAACAACTGCTTTCACACCAATCTATGCCCCAGCCAAATCCACTGATAAGCTTCTTGAAACATGTGAAAGTCGCCTGGACTGTGTCCTACAACACACTGCTGCTACACAGCTGATGCACTGCATCCCCTCCAGGGATGGAAATCACAGCTGTCTCGCTGCACTTTTATATATCCTTTCTGTTTAACATATCCATCTGCTGTCTCATGTTGTATTTATACCGTACCCACAGGAGAGAACATTGTGTGTTTTTGTGTGCAAAGGCCACAGCAAAGAAGCCATGATACCAGGAATATTACAGGAGTGACAAAAATCCTGTTCCTGTGTTCACAGCTTGTAACACCATTACTCGAGGACCACAGGTTGGGTTTTTTTCTCCGAGTTAGCAGTAGTGTAACAAGGACACTCAGGCATACACTCATTCAATTTAAGCTCCTGTGGTGCTTGTCCATAACCAGCCTACTGGGTACAGTTCTTATTTTTGAGGAATTGCATGCCTGCACCCAAAATTTCTCCCTTCAATTTTATTCAGATCACTGCATTCACGTCACATCGTCACGAACAGAGCCATCACACAAAGGTGAAAGCCCTTCTGCAGGTAACTCCGATTTTCCTGTCAGCATTTCTTATGACATATTAAGCTGGCAGGATGCTGAGAAGCTGTGGTCTCGAGTGGTGAGCCTCTTCAAAATACTTAAATGGTGGGACATATGAATACATCTGGTTAACGTGACATGTTACTAATTGCCTTGACTGGAGGGGACACCCAATGTCATGCAGCTGATGGATTAATGTATAAAACAATGACCTGAAGAACTTTAAGCAAACAGGATCTGAAATGATTGTATTTGTTCTAAGCTTAGAAGTACATACTTAATCTATCACATTTGTAATTAAAGTTAATATTATCCAGGTGCTAAGCTATTTAATATCACTTATTCCTCGCAGAAACCTCAAAGCTGCTTCTTTTCTGAAGCCCGTGAACTGTATTTGGTAGTGCAAAGATGGGAATTCTGTGATCCCACTTGCTTAAACTATTTAATAACCTGCCTACATTTTCCACACATCAAATAAATGAAGTGGAATACAAAGTGTAACATCTGTTTCTTTCTCTGTTTAACATTAGAGGGTTAGATTCTAAAAAAATACATTTAGGAAGTCTTTTTAGGAATTTGTTAGGCTGAACACAGCTAATCAAGGCAGCTAAAATCTTGTGTATTTCCAGAATGACCTCTTTGTTTGACCTGAAAATTGTGTATATTATTTTAAGTTTCTGCACATGCAAAACCTAGATGATGAAAGTCCCAGTCTCCTTTCCTTTTTCTCTTCTTTTTCTTTATTAAAACTTCTTAAAAAGCTAATGCATGTTTGGGAAATGCAGCACATAAAAGGTTTCAGAGGAATGCTTTTAAACATGAATAAATGTTCCTCAGCAATCGGCAGTTAGAAGTAAAGGTGTGAAACGTCCCCAAGAGTTCACCAGTGTTACGTTTGGATTAAGTATTAATTCACCAACTTTGCCTAATTTCTAGTGGATTAATCTGCAATAAATCAGGTAGATTCATTGATCCTATTTTTGCTGAATATTGGACTTAAAGTATTAGCCAAAAGTTCCAGCAGTGAGACTACAAACATCTTTTTTTTCTCCCTTCATTTTCCCAACTGGCAGAAGAACAAGCCTTCAAAGACTAGTGAATCTAACTGGGAAAATACTTCATTTATTTGGTATGTATTGAATAGTTTAGCAAAACGAGGGAAGATGAACATTCTTACTGACAGACACCAGAATAACCTTCATTTCATCAGATGTAATTTCCCAAAGCAAGTATTCTTTCAAATTGTCACTGGACTTTTGGTTGCCTTACTCCAAAATACAGAAGTACAATTACATTTTACTCTCCAATGCATAATACGCTTGGAATACAGTTGCATACTGATGTAGAAGAAATTTCTGCTGGAGAGTTTGATGGAAAACAAATTAAATAAAAGAGCTGACAGTCTGGGGAGAAACGGTCAAATCCCAGACTGATACTGCTTCCCAGCAGACTGAAGAGCTAGACCTGGCACAAAACCTACGGCCATTTGAACACAGCACACTGGCCAGAGCTCCCTGACCCATTCTCGCACTCCCATCAACAGGACATGGTTCCTCTGGCCTGCCTAGACCACTTGGCAGGAATAAACCACTTGAAACTCTTCCTTCTTTTTAATTATTTTTGCTGCCTCTCTCCAAACAGATTCCACAGACCAAGCAACTATTCCTCCCAAAATTGCTCGTCTGCAGTCTCGCAAGAATAAATCTTGCCACTAACTTCCTCGTGATGTTAGGCACATCCCTCTGAGATGAGATATGGTCATGATGCTAGGGCCACACGAGCATGCCAGACTCCCACCTGCTACCCGCTGCGTGTCTGGTCCCTGAAATATTCCCAGAGGCAACACCACGTTGGAAATGTTATTTTTTTTATTTTCACTGTCTCCTGTGTCACAGCGTCTCTATCCTCTCAAATAAACTCCCAAGATTCAGTAATGTCTCCAGCTCGTGTTTTCTGAACTACATCTCTCAAGTCCCAGTCACTAACTCCGAGCATTTTTAATCATCTTTTCCACTGATTTTTTTTTTCCTCTACTGTCAGGAAAACTACGCTTCTCCTCTCTGGATCGCAACAACTTCAACAATGTAATTTGAAAAGCAGTAGCAGCAAAGAAACCTACTGCAGTAGCAGCCAGCTGCTTGGATATGAGATCAGATGATATTCCAGGAGCTTAGCGTTGTATGCAAGTTTTCACGTGATGGACTAGGAAGTCAGCACGTTTTTTTTTCCAGAATTAGTTGTCTATTATCAGCGCTGCTAACACAGATCAGTGCTTCAAAAGGTGCAACAAAAGACAAACAAGGACTGAATGAACATTTCAGAGACTGAAAACAGGCAACGGGACTAAATGGTTATTGTAGGAGGACACAATTGTGCATGCGCATTTAAAAAAATCTAAGGGGTTAAAAGGGAGTCATTTTAGTTAGTTAGTTACTCTTTTCAGAAAAAAAAAAATTTAGCACAAACACCAGAGGAAGCTTCCCGAGCATGAAATCCATGCAGTTTTGTAAACCCTCCCTCATTGTCCCTTTCTATGTCCAGTGCTCAAGTTGACAGGACACAATACCCAACAGTACAGCCTACAGCACAATTAGGTACTGGTGGAAGACTTTATTAAATGAACTACTACCAGAACTTACTCCCGAGACTGATGATTCAACAGCACCATCTAGTTACAGAACCAGGAACAGGAACACGTCCTGTCCTGTACCTCTTGTTCTCGCAAGCGCCAGCTCGACACGCGCACCAGCAATAAGCATCAACAGAGCAGTATCAACCTTTACCCCTTCTTCTCCCAAACAGTTGTATGAAGACAGAACTTACTCAAGCAGGCAAATTTTCACATCACATAGGTTAATTAGAAATAGCCAACAGTGTTTCAATGATCAGTACACAGACGCTACGAGTTTATAATAAAAGGTCTGTGGTTCAGCAAGTTGGAATAAAATAAAGCTTTAACTATCCACAACGGATTATAAGCAGGAAACTAAAAGTGTATTCCTATTTTAAGGAGGACTAATTTTCTTCATTAACCTTGCAATACATGAAAGGAATTTTCTTCCAGCCAAGCAGGCCTGGATCTCAGACAGTCCCAAACTTCAGAGAAGAAGATACTTCCCCAAGGGTCTGATCTGCCTTCCTGACTTTCTCAACTTGCTGGTGAAGAAATGAAAAGGCTGGTCTGCACAGCAGCATAACCCATTGCCACTGGACACAAAAGCATATGGGAGTATCTCTCTTTAAATGGAGAGAATTGTTGATTTTACTCTCCCAAAATTCCAATCCTAAAAGTTAACAACTGTGTCACTTTTGCTGCAGGTTGTAAAGGCAATTATAAAGTCATACAGGTTCTAGATAAGACCAGGTTTTTAGAAGAGCCTACTGTCTACTATGGTTTCTATTCCCTCAGGGACATTTTTTTTTCTGCTGTACACTTTGCTCATAACCTATCGTAATTTCATTACTCATTGCCAGATTACTATAGTTGATAATGCCTAAAAGAGGCAGTCAAATGGTCAAGCCTTCAAAAGTCACGACTGATTTCAGACAGCTATTTGAAAGAACTTGATGCTCTGTGAAAAGCTGGACTCTTGAGGTCTGAGGTAGAGCATCTTAGAACAGTATGCCAAGCTATAGATCATTCCTGAAAAAGAATATAGGTAGTAAAAACCTACTATACTGAATTAACATTTTAAAAAAATGAGAAGATGTGATTGGAATTGAAGATTTAAGAGTTCATGAAAAGCACTTGTCTTTCCAAAACACCATGTACCTGTCTGTATTTGTGTAACCACACTCCGCACTGCATTCCTCAGTGCCTCCTCAGCAGCACATCAAACTAGCTCAGTGATTTAGAAACCTTGCCAATGGATCCGAAAAGTCCATCAAAAATGCTCTGCCTTTTGCTGCTTCTTGTAACATGAGCTTTGCAAGGCTGAAAGGGCAAGAGCTCTCCAGTTGTAACAGGAAAACACTGAAATCAGTGGGGTTCAACCGTTTGGTTTGTGATGACTGCTAGACCCTTTCTAAGTGATCAAAATAAAACCAAAAAAATCAACAAAAAAACCCAGCCACAAAAAAACCTTCCCTTTCCCAACTATGATAGCAGAAGGGAAATCAAATCACTTCACAGATTCCGACCTGAATGCTGGGGTATGCTAGGACGTTACTCAGGAAACATTTGGTGATACAAAAATACTTGATATGGTTAACTGCACCAGAGATCCCATTTTTTTAGACAACGATAATGAGTGCTGGGCAATAGGACACCGCACTTCAAATGCCCAGAGGACAAGGAAGATTGAAACCATAATGGTGCAGCTGTACAAATGCACAGTGTGCCCTACTACACCTAGGGCAAGGCTGAAAACAGCAGACCTTGTTCTGGAAAACAAAATAGGCTAAAAGAAGGCTCCCTGAAAAATTGTACTGAAATACTGGGGGAAAAAAACACAGACCACAAAAATTAAAGGTGAGAAAGAGAGAGCACTACAGAGAAGATAACAGTATCCAACAGACTAATGGAGAAAAAAAAGCAGCATAACACATCAAGGAAGAAAGCTTGATCATAAATGGAAAAAAACACATTTAAGGCAGAGAAAAAGGTCACGATTACAATATTTAATATTCACAGTTCATGAAGGCCATTACCATCTTACCCTCTCTGTCATTGGTGATGATTTCTGTGATGCCTCATAATCTTTCTTTGTTTCTAGGATTCTTTTTACAAGCCCACCTGTTGAAAAATCAGTATATTTCTCAGCATTGGTTGGCACTAAAATATTGTTTTAAACATTCAGACAATAAAACCAAGCCAGCAGCTTAATTTTTTTTAATGTAAATAGTTTTCAGAGCAACATGAACAGCATTCTATTATGTATTTTAATTACTGAGATACAAGATATTTGTTATTTGTTCTGTTTTCTCCAGTGTCCTCTAAATCAAACCATATCACCAGTATCATTTACTGAACAACTCTTGGTACAGAACCAGGTCCTTGATCTGTATTAACACAAAGGCTTTTCCTTTTGGAAAAATTTTGAAAGAATTCAAGAACTGTACATGATAGATAGGTAGGGAGGTAGGTGGCTGGCTGGCTGGATTCCTTTGCTAGGAATTTCTGGATGCAGATAAGTCCATCTCCCTAAATCACATCCAGTGTTACCATAATGGAAGCCCCTGAATCAGAGATCTGAGGTCACAAGTAAGCATAAATGTTGTTAAGAACCATCAATTTTTCTAAAAGCTTTTCTGTAACTTGTCTTGAACAGCCAATTCCATCTCATATCTCAGAGTTGACAAGCTCTACCTGACACTCAAAGAAACATTAATTTATGACTTTTATGCAGGATTTTAAATCCTGCTGACATTTAAGATGTATAGAAAATTTGTACTTAACATCAGTTACAAATGCAGCTGCTCAACTAAACAAAACGGCATTTGATAAATAATTTCTGTTTTTCTTGCAAAAGTTGAAAGCTCCTATGCTCAGGAGGTATTTTGCTGCTTTATTCAGCATTTTAAGTGTTCAGCATTTGGTTTAAACCCATGGTTTTATTCTATATATATTAAAAAATATATGTAAAAGCAAACATACCATGCTTTTCATCCTCAACCAGCTCCACTTCTGGCTCCTACACATGCAGGAAGAAAGCTTTAGTTGCAAAAAGCTGGCATTGCTATAATATACAACTATTCAAAAATATTCACCTAGAAGCTACTTAAACAAGTAAGTCACAAACAAAGTATGGAAAAAGGTTCTAGAATTTGCAAAATGAACAGACCATTTCCACTTCTGGCATTTCTGGCATTGGCAGTGCTGCCTCCACCACAAACTGGTCATCATCATCATCAGAAACCTGCTGGTCTGGGATCACATTTGAGACAGTTTTACCACTACCACTCCTGTAAGAGACACAATGAAAATGAAAACCTATCAAGATCTGTCCAAACCTATTAAGATCTATCCAGAAAAGAAGAGACAGCAGTACCCTCCCTTCCTCCCAGAAAAGAAGAGACAGCAGTACCCTCCCTTCCTCCCATAAAATAAACCAGCACCAACTTAAAAACACATCAAATTCTGTCATTTCCATTCACTGTTTTCTTTCTAAACACACTACTTCAGTGGCTGGCACTTACCAGACACCAAGTAAGCCATTTTGTCCGTAGTTTCAAATGGCTGTTTCAGCCTTTTTTGAACATGGGATATTCACTATATATTCTACAGATCTCTTCTAGTGGTAGTTTAGATTAACATTCTAGGGTTATCTGCTTCAGAGTTCCCAAAGAAAAAAAAATTACATCATATTTTTGAACTTCCAGATTTGACTATGAACCATAACTTCTAGATAATGCACTGGATTTGCAGAAACAATAAAATAAGTAGAGCAGGCCTGAATTTTCCAGTCTGAATCAATGAGCAGTGGGATGATCCATCCTGAAGCAGTTGAGCAGCAGGTGAAGTACAGAAGTTCTGAGAACACTGTGGCACAAGAGCTAGAAACATCTGCTCTGCATCTCCCACATTCCTTACCTTTCTGAAAGCAAGACCTCTGCGCTTTCTTGACGTTTTATTCGGGGTGGTGCTGGTCTTGCACTGCTTGGACGGGGAATACGCCTGCAATAACAAAGCGGCTTTTTTATTTATACTTTAAAAGGAAGCCTCATGTGTCCTCCAAAGGAACAGACAGACACACACACACATGAGCTAAGTAAATTAGCAGATGTATAAAAACACTGAAAATATCCCCAGTATACAATCCAGTATTGCAGTACTTGCTATACTAGCAGGTGTCTAGGAAAATCTAGAAAAAGTGTCCTAAAACAAAAAATTGTGATTCTGTGTAGAAGCACCTCTTGATTTGTCTCACTAAAAAACAGCCTGTATACAGCACAGTTACTGTTAACCGCAAACTTAACATTAACAGTACACACTGCAATGTAAACGGAAGAAAAAATGTGTTTATTTTCACAAGTGAAACAATTACACAAGTCTTCACTGGGGAAAGAAAAAATAAATTGGGATTTAAAAGGCAAGGTCATCTTATCCATAACACCATACTTATGAAACGCATGTACGTAATGCAATGTTCTTCTCATTAGACTCTCCACACGTCCCTCATATTTTAATAACATTACATCGAAGCACTTTATGGATTAAGAAAATAAGTCTGAAACATTTCACAACGTTAAAAGTTTTCTTTATAGAAGGAAATGAAAGTGAATAAAGGGAACCATACGTGGGATAATATTTATTATTTGGTACCACTAGCAGAAACATACTGCTCCAAGTTTCCTTGCTGTTTTCAAATGGACTGACTGCATCACCTCCAGAGACATCATGGTTTGATTCAAACAGAATAAAGGATAGGAACAAACCTTTGGATGGGCTGAGGTGGAAGATCATTAGGTATTTCACCATTTTCAGATACTGCAGGCTTTTCAGGAGCCTCGTTCTCTGCTTCTCCTTCTATCAAATGAAACAAGCATACAATTTTGGCTTAGCTGGCACAGCAAATCTAACTTTTCCTACGACAGTATTGCAAACTTTATCAGCACTATACTTGAATGTGTGCTCACAAAATGCGTCACATGACAAACTTTTAAAATTAAAACTAAAATTCTATAAGCTTATATAAAAGTTAAATAGCTTGTGAACGTCCAGTTTTTAAACATCTCTGAGCATTCACAATTCAAAAGGGATACTGAAAAAAAACATTTAAACTTTATTTTTTATTTGTTTCTTAATACTGTGAAATTTTCTCATCTGTGAAAATGACATCATCTCACTCAATTCTACCATAGTTGCATGATAACATTTGCAATATTTCAAGTCGCTCATTATACAAAATCGTAAGAGGAAAACCATATTAAAAAAACTATATTGTCTATGCTGTTTTGTTTTTTTTTTTTAAAAAAAACCCTTTCTTTTGTTTCCCTTAATTTCTTATTTTCCTCTACTGGTATTCTTAGTTGACCCAGATTTGAGCAGGGGGGTGGACCGGCTGACCTCCATCTGTCCGTCCCTTTCAACATCAAGGATTCTATGATTCGAGGGTGAGAGCTTCTGTAGTCTCACCATGTAGTTCTACTCTCCACAGGGTTAACCCCATTTGCAATTTAAATCAGCCTAAACCAGTTTAACCATTCCTTCCCAGCTGACAGGTTTCCCACCGAGTTCCTCTGACCAGTCCAGTGCAGTTAACGGCATGAACCCTCACCTGCCAAGCTCAGGTTAGACGATTCTCTCGAATAGCAGAGAATAAGATGAACGACATCGTTGCCTTGACAATCTAACCGCGCAGGATTACTGACATCATTCACCACTTTCTGCTTTAGCGTTTCTACAAATAATTTTGTTAAGTAAAGAGCATTCCATGTTCTTGGATTTCATCTAGAAAGCTTGCTCAGATGAATAATCTGTCAGTTAAGTGTTTCTTCCGTGTAATGCGACACACAGAAATGAATCGTCTAACACTATTGTCCACTTCAGTGTCCTTCTGCTCTGAAATCACCAAACAAATGGCACCATTGAAAGGAAAAAGGCCAAGGCAGCTGGGCTTTTACCAGCCCAAATTTAGGCAAAGAAATGCAAGTACCTTTCCCAGAGTCTACTGCATTCTGTTTTCCTAATGGGTTTGTGCCATTTCACAGGTAGGACTTTCTCATTTAAAACTACTGAACAGTACATACCCTACATTTTTTGGAGAACCTAAGGAGGATACGTGAATACACTTAACAACCGTAAGCGCTATGTTAAGTTGTCCCTCAATCTTACCAGCACAGGAACAACCACCGCGCATCAGCCAGTCCTACGGTCATTGGCACACAAGCTGGAGTGGTTCCTATGTTAAGACTGAGCCAGGACTGAAATCAGAAACTTGTGCTCTGTTGCTGGCTGTACCACGAGCCTCCTGCACTTCCCTGGGTCCCTAATTTAGCATCCCTGCCTAACGGATGCGACAGGGATTACAAAATTCCCCTTCCACACAGCGAAAGGCATTTTCACACATGATGGAGATCACAAAAGTACAGAAAAATAAAAAAATCAGAGATCTGCTCCTCAATAAAATAGTTGATTTTGTGTAAAGGATGTGCTTGGAGCCCGCACGTGCGATCACAGGAGCTGAGACGTGACCATGGGTACCCCAGGTAAGTCAAACAAAAAAACTCTTTGGCAGCCTTTATGCAGACAGGCTGGGGGAGATGCGTGAGCGCATCCAGGATTTTTAATTTTTTGTGTGTTACTATTAACAGACTGAATGTACAGCTTCACTTCTCATAGTGGAAAGCCATCACTGATCCTTGGCACAGCAGGGTCCTGCAGGTTTGTGGGAAGTCCTCCCTTGCCTCTATACACACCCAGCTCCCAGGAAACACCACCTGCAAGAACCACTATTTTTGTTTTCAAAGAAACAGCTACCATTAAGCAAAGAGGGCAGCCTGCTAAAGAAATTCAGCTTTTGGAGGAGATACCAGCCATAGTCAAGGTCTCAGCTGATTTCTTGCTCTCGCTACATCCCTACGTGCCTCACACTGATGTAACAGCTGCTAACGAGATTAATTTATTCCGTGTGAAAAATGAGCATCTCTAAAAATCTCACCTCCCTGGCTCATCCCAGCCCCACAGCACCAGCGGAGACGGGGCAGTGACAGTATCACAGTGCTGCCAAACCTGCACAGAGCAAACTAAAAGATGCTTCAGGGACCTCCTATATACCAGATTTCCGGATTCACTGATTGTTACTGGCCCAATTATCCAGTTATTTGAGGAAAGGTTTTGTGGCTCCCTTTCACTTTTAATAAGAACAGAAGCCACAAATGCAACAAGTAATAGGAGGAGGGAAACAATGTCATGTACTGACATTAAGCAAATGGAAAGCTTACGTTTTATTAATCTGGTTGTTGCAATAACTACCTGTAATATATTGCAAAAAGTTCTCCACAGGTTCTGCTTATTTTCAAGTTAGAACCATAAATTATGTGCTCATAAATTATTACTACTTTTTTCCTTTTTTAAAAAAAACAAAAAACAAAAAACCAAACACACTTAACCCAAAGCACTTTCACAAATAGCTTTTTGGTATCCTTTTAAAATAGAAACTACTTGGATAAAGTCTACTCAAAGCATTCAAACCCAACCAAATTATGTTTTGTTCCGATTTAAAATTCATTAATATATAGCATAAAAAAACCCCACAACACTAAATTACAGAAGTGCTTTATTTATTAAAAAGCACTGTTTTTTCTAATATAAGTTTTTAACTATCATTGGTATGTTCAGTGCTGGTCTTTTGTCACTATAATGATCCTGAGTTGCTGGCAAATTCACCTGGAAAATCACAAATACATTGGTTTTTTTTTAGAGAAGTTATGTATATTCTTTAATAATCTGACCGATTTAAGATATGAAGCACACAACAAGAACTACAGCCAGCTTCTTACTCAGGAACTACTACCAGGGCCGGGAGAATAGGGACAAACATATTAGGGAGTGGTTTCCAACAAACTCACACTTCTCTGTTAAAGACATCGATGTTCTGGTCACTAAAGCAGAACACACTCGTCAGAAATTAAACTTTTTTTTTAGAAGTCAAAAGACAGTGGAGGACCAAAATGGTTGTTTTGGTTGAATATCCAAGTAGACATTCCTGAAAGTTAAATGAGATGTGTAAGAGGTCAAGTGTGTAAATCTGTATAACAGATTTGAGGGGCAAAGCCATGCCAACCTACTTTGAACTAGGAAAGCACAGGGACTGCTTACCCCTCAAAATAAGTTAACACAGCCCACAAATATAAAAATTAAAGGTCCAGAGGAAATTCAGAAGCGGTTCACAGAATGTAACACTATTTTTTAATTAGTCCCAAGTACCCCCTAAAGCCTTGAAAACCTCGTGGAAGAACTATCTTCAGCTCTTCTGTAACCCACTCCGAAGGTAGGTTTGGAGCTGCGGAAGGGCAGCGACTGTGATTTTCAAACAGTCTCAACGCCCAGTTTCCATTTAATTCCATTGGAGTTAGCTGGAGTATAAACCTAATGCACAACTAACCAACCAAACGGTACCATGGACCAGTTAAATAAGCAAACAGGAGGGTGCCTAAGCATCTTGCAAGGACTGTGATTTCTAGGATGCTTCAAAGGGCACTGGCAAACCCAGCAGAGTTTCCTAAAGCCTCCCACTAGTGTAAACTGGTGCTGCCACCAGATAAGCCCTCCTGCCTTCACACTTCCCATTGCCTCCCGTTAGCACATGCATCCACACGCTGCCTGAAGAACTGGATCAGTGCGACGCAATTTAAGATGCTCCAGCCCCTCTGCCAAGCTGGTGGGAAGGCCGTTCATACTTTACGTGTAATGCCATTTCTCCACAGGTAGGTGGTAGGTGGCTGTGATGGCTCAACTGAATGAGTGGCAACGTCTTAAGGTTACTTTGAGATAAACTTTGGAAAGGAGCCTGGCATTACTCCTCCAAGAGAAGTGCACCTCAATGGAATTACCAAAACTCTGAGAAGATAAACCGCACTGGTTTATTCTCAAAAAAGCCCATTTTTTAATTCAATAAGGTCCAGAAAAATCTTAAATCATCATCTTAAATCTGAAAAAGCCTCAGGCAGACCTACACTTTATGGAGTGACCAGGAAGTGCAACTGTCCCTTCCCTCTTGCCACAATGGGTGCATTTATGTGCACACGTCTAAAGAAAATGGAACCTAACTAACTTCAGGGGTGTACAAGCAAAAAGCTGAGGCAGGATGAAACATCCTTTTGCCAGAAAGCTTTAAACATATACTTCTTATTTAAGAGGCTGCCAGGAATTAGCCAGTGAGGATTCCTAATGGAGGACACCAAGGGAGAACAACGAATATGCTGACAAATCCTTATTTATAAAGAAAAAACAAAGAAATCCAAACAAACCACAATGGAAAGGTTCAGAGCTTCAATGCTCAGAAACAGAATACAAGACTGAAGCAGAACACAGAAATAAAACTCCAAAAGATCCAGGAAAATAAGCTCACTTCAGCCAGTAAACAATGTTTTTAAAATCCTGTAAGCGATTCTTCCTTTGGAAACTTTCATAACTTTCATTTGCAGTTAAGACACAAGAACACAGCCAGAAGGGACAGGTCATCGCTGACTTATGATTACTGCCAACTATGCATCCAACTTAGCTATCTATAATGACTATTCTTATCGACGGTCATAATTGATTTTACATTCCAACTGTGAAAGCAATTACATGTATGAATGACAATTTCATCTCTATAAGAACTTACTGAAAATTAAGGTTCACTAATGCACTAATATGTTATACTATCATATTGAATAGAGCCAAAAATAAAGAACAGTCAATACAATATTTGGTTCCTTATACCACCTGAGATTCCAATCCAAATCAATAATGAACCTGGGTGTACTCCTCTTACATACACTTGAATTAGAAATAGAGGAATATAAAGTTATATTCCATAAGAGACACATTCCAATAAGCAAGACAGCTCCAAAAGATAAAAAGGAATTAGCGTGGAAGTTCTCCCAGTTGTGTAAGGTCACACAAATGTCTTGGCCAACCATCTACATTTCATTAGACTGACACAGCTATGGGGCCCTGAAGGCCACAGGTGGACTGGGAAAGAGCCTTTGACCTCCCACATCCATGGTATCAACTCTCCCAACTAGGTCAAGCATCTGGATCTGGAGAAAACAAAAACAACAGCTTTTTGCTTAAATCTCAGTTCTGCCTCCTACATTTTGCTTCTATGGCTCCATGTATATTGTAGCTGGATACAAATACCTCATTAACAACATATGTCTTGGGAGCTATACCTAACTAGAAAAAAAATACAGAGAAATAAGAATGCAGAGATGGAATTTTCCTCTAAAATCCTGTAAAATGCAAATACTAAGTGAGACTCACAAATACTTGTACAAAAAGGCAACGTGCAATGATTCAGTTCTCACATGGAACAAGTCACCGAGACATTCAGGCACAGCAGCCCTGTATTTTCCTTGAGACACTGTAAGCACTGGCCTCTTTGGAAACTTCCTTAAGAGTAAGGAAGGAGAGAATATAAAGTAACTGTTTTATCAGGGAACGTCCATTTTTCAAACCAGGACATTAATCACAAGATGTGATTAAAACACAAGGCAGCAGTTGGATTAAGTGTAAATCACCCTCCTTAAATCCCTCAGCTGAATGAATTCAAGTTCAACCCCAAAGCACTCAAGTTAGACTTTCCAAGGCAGTCAAGTTTTTATTCTCCCCACCTTTCTGTTTTACTGCAAATCCTGGTTCAGCTTTCTCTTGCAATTTAGCAGCATTGTCCTCTGAAATCCTATCTGCCGTGCTCTTCACTTCCACAGTTCCTGTAACAAAACAGTTTATAGTCAAACGAAACCAAAGATACAATAAAGATTTACAATAAAAAGCCATGCTAAATACCTGTTACACTTACTATTTCTTTAAGGGCTAGCCTAGTTTAATAGATCATCTTGAGTGTAAATAAATAACATTCAAAGTTCACAAAGACTTTTTACCTGACCGCTGATTGAACTCCTTATGTTACTACAAACTAATGGCAACTTCTTCAATTCAGAAATGATTTACATATATTATTTATTAGCCTGATAGCTGGTGAAACAATACAATATTTACCTAATAAAGTCTAAGTAACTGCTAATATACACAATATTGTTTGTATACTACTCGGAATGCATAAAGCACTTCAGTTTGTTTCAAAGGCTTTAGCTTTAAACTCATTTCATACTAAAGCCATTAAGAAATTTCAAGCAACAAAAGCTGATTTCTGGTAGCTGAACTCCACAGCTTGCTGGTAATGCCATAGAAGAGCCTAGTCCACAAACGCTGTTCACTTTTGATGCTACCCAAAACAGTTTTATTTTGGAAAAAAAATGAAAGACCATTTCATCTACCAATTATCTTAAAATTAATTCCCCCAGTTACAATAGGACAATATTGACAAAAGCAAAGCAACACACAGTGGAAGAAAGCTGAAATACTCAGGTATACATCTAATTTCTAAATTATCTGCCCAGGGAGAAGAGACATTCAGGGCAGAGGGACGCAAAGGAGAAATGATTCAGCACCATTTGTACATCATTCCTGAAAATATACCTGTGCATTGAACACACGTGGTCAGGAAGAGTTAAGCTATTCATACAGTTTGTCAAGATCTGCACAGAATGGGTAGAATATTTAGCTTTAGTCTTATCATTAAAAATATACACACACCCCCCTTCATTTCGAGTACTATGTTCAGTCCTCACACTCCTCAAAATGCAGCAGAAGCAGAACAAATCCAGAAATAGGCAGGAATACAGATACAGAAAAAGCACACGTGTTTATAACAGAGGTACCCAAGGCGCTGCCCAGGAAGTGAACACAGCACTTCCAAGTCTCCTTATCTGGAGATAAGGAGATACCAGGTAACTGTAATGCAAAAGGTAAAGAACAGATTCACAGGGCCCCTATTTACAGCCAGGACAGGTCAGGAAACGTTTCCACCACCAGATCAAATCAGGAAACAGTTCTGAGCACACAGGAAAGATTTACTAGAGAGAGCCCTGCCTAATGCTTGGGTTGAAACATCCAACACTTCCACATCCAGCAATGAAACTACTGCATGCAGCATAAAGCTGAAGGTTTCAGGTCATACAGATCAATAGTGGAGGATCTACTCCTCCAACCATGCCATTGGGAAGCATACCCAAAGGTATATAGTGCTTTCCAGTAGAAATACTGAGTTCTACTAGTTTAGGAGGAGATTAATATGCAGCAGAGAAAAGTGAACCAGCACTTTCATCTACCTGTGCTGACTAAGGCCAGGATGAGCTGTCATTTGAAAAAACTGAAACAAACATTTAAATGTTCACCACCAACCTATACAGCAGTGCTACAAGTTACCCACAATGCCTGGAACTTAGCAGAAAAGCCAAAGCAACAGTGCAAAGTGAAGCACTTTACTCCATCCTCTTCATTTAGAAACTAATTCAGTGTCTGAAAGAAAACCTGTTCAGATCTTAATTAAGAGCAACTGGAAGTTTAAAAAAAAATTACATTCAATTTATCAATCAACTTTTAAATCAGAAAAAATGATCTCTATTGCATGATACAAGTTTTGCTGCAAGGCATGTTGCAACTAGAAAAACAGTCATCGCCTGAATAGTAATAAATGTAACATTAACTATATTTAAAAAAACAACCAAAACGTTTGCTCCAATACACTTAAGAATTTGTTCGTAATAGAGGTGAGCAAATGTTGGTATAACTTCTTTTAATTACTAGGATAGCAAATACACCCGGTTTTGCTTAACTAGTCCTTCATTCACCACTTCAGTTTGATTTATTACAAGTTTAGTCATTTAGTCACCACACTAGCCCTCGTGAGTTCTCCTGTTGTGCATTTATTTATCTCCAGTTAACATTTGAAAATATAGAAAGCTCTGATCATCATCACCAGTAACTACAGAGACCAGTGTGCAGCAGACATCAGCATAGCTCCAGAAGGCTTTTCCTACTCTCTGGATGACTTACTGGAGCACCTGTTGGAGCTCTGCTGCCTTAGAACAAAAAGTGGGCTAATGCCCCAAAGCATTTATCACTTAAGAAAACTGAAATTTGAGTGCACTGGCCTGCTGCACCACGAAAGGAAGAGTATTTTAAAATATTTACCTTAAAGCCAAAACATAGGATAAGTCGTTAACCGTATTTCATTTATCAGAAAAATTGGATTGCAATTTTAAAGAAGGGATGATCCTATAAAATGGGGCATGTCTGGTCACTGTAGTTTAGTGTCAGTTCAGGCTATAAAACAAATACTCAAATCTTGGGAAATAAAAAAGTTATAGGATCAGCTAAGGATCACTAACTAGTAAAATAAGATTACATTTAATGGAATCCAGACGGTATTTTTCATCTACAAAATTATTAAAACCTCAGAGCACATAAGTACATGAGATGTGACATAAAATTTTCAATTTTCGTGCACCGACTTGAATTAAGGTCCTAAGTCAACAGACGTTCAGATCCAAAATGTCAGAGCTTTCTCAAAGCATTTAAGGTGCCTAAACATCCTTTTAATTTTTTTCCCCCAAGTCCTTTTGAAAACATGGCTATTGGTGATACAAAAACACTACCCATGCTCTGATGTAACTTCAGTATTTTGCCTCAGACACATGGAAAACACAAACACAAACCCAAAGAAAACGCAGATGCTTGCAAAGACACAGCAACATATAATCTCTTTACACAGATTAAAAACAGTGACGTTGGCAGATTAAGTGTATGAAGATCTTTGTGCTTCATTAGTCTAAACAGTATGTCTTTAGCCAGAATTAGCTATTTAACAGGTTATCAATTCACAGGTGTTATTGTATCTTCTGAACTGATTTACATACAATGACTTCTTCATTAGAAATAAAATAGCAGCTTCCAGGGCACAAAACCATTGAAAGAAAACTTGAATCAGAGTAAACAATCCGGACACCGAAATAGGAGTAGGAAGGAAAAGGGCACTTAAATACAGACAGAAATTGCAGTTACACTGTCATTATATGAGCTAGTTTTGTTCTCTAGGCTCCTTCTCTCAGCTTTCTTACACAAAGGGCTAGCAGTACTAAGTTTAAATTCCTTTCTTCCTGATGTGAAAGTATTAAGTACTTGGGATATTCTGAAGAGAATCTAGTTTCCATTTAGTATGCAAATACAATATTTAATACACTTACATACAAAAGCTGGTGACATAACCAATTGCAATGAAGCATCTTTACAGATTAAAAAAAAAAATTTACTTATTTGTAAAGCCTGGCACAACTGCCTATTATTATCAGTTAAAACTCTCTCAGGACTAAAATCTTCACTTAAATCTTGTCTAAAGGGACAAAGAGAAATGGCTAATGGAGGTGCAAGGCAGATGAGGAGGAATGTTTATCGATGATTGTACCATTTGTTAAATAGCTCCAGTCAACAAAGACTCAAATTATCATCCAAAGGCTGGTAAAATGGCTTGTAATCAATACAATTACAGTTCGTATCAATCCAGTTCTTAAAGGGCAAGCACGGATACCCCAGATCTATTATCACAAGTGACAGTCTTCATAAGCTTAGCACCAAAGCAAGGCCAAGATGATTAGAGAGCTACCTCCTCGTCTGCTGTCAAGACTAACACAGCCAGGATTCAGTCTGGAGTCCTGGCACTGCACACCCATGGGGGTGGTGGCCGCAATGCTACCAGGAGCGACTCCTGGCCAGCACAAAGAGCTGGGCCTTTTACAGATCCTCATTCCCTGCTGATAATTCCTCAATAACAAACAAGTATCTGTCCTTCCTTCCCCAGCAGTCTCAGCAGAAATGCCACAGGGCTTGGTTCCTTACACCTGGCTGAGCTACTGTGGAAGATGACGTGGGGTAGGATTCAGTACTGATGATACCCAGATCACCTTCCTTGTTCCAACTCAAAACACAAGGTCCTTGCTTGACACCAGTCCAGGTGCAATACAGTTGACCACAGCTGTAATGACAGACACTGGAGAGAGTCAAAGACCTACAAACATTAGTCATACGCAGAGGAATCTTCTCTAATCATCAAATGCCAGAAGTTCAGCTTAACACCTTATCTTCACCTATTCTCCAGCTTACACGTGCAGTACTGTAAATGTCTCAAGCTATGGAAACTACTGAGAAAGGTTTGGCTAGTCTTGAATTCACCCACCCATCTTTTCCCTGAAGAAACCCCAGAAAGCTTACACAAATATAGACGGTTTAATGTACTGCTTATGAAACAGATACCCAGGGAAATTCCTTTTTGCACTGTCCAGTACTCAGTTAATCTCAGTGAACATGCCTTTTTTGTTTTGTTGGCTGTTTTTTTTTTGAAAAATACGATCTTTCCATTTATAAACCCGAAATTTCTAAAGACCAAACACTAGAACTTCAGATCCTTGAGAAACAATTGAAAAATTCAGAAACCAAATTACGTTTGGATTCCCTAGCCAAATTTAGTAAGAGCACTCTTCCTAAATATTAGTAAGTGATGAAGTTACGACTTCAGGGTTCATGGCTGTATGATTTATCCTTAGGGATAAATGTGCTTAGGAAAAGCACATCTTGCCTCACAATTGTCTTTCATCTTACCAAAACAACCTTAAACAATATATCTTAAGTCTTACTAAAACAAAAATACTGCTCCGCTGTAAACATTTAACAAACCTCTACATGGGACTTCATGTAAAGGTCACATGCAATAATTTTATCAACTCAGACATACTGTCCAGTAATCCTCAGTGACGGGGAAAAAAAAAAAGCCTCCCAAAGTTTTGGAAGGCATATTTATCTGGACTTGCTAGACTATGAAGCGAAGAAACAGTTCTTGTGAAAATAATAGAAAAAGAAATAGCTGTAGACCAACTAAAAAAGGCCATTCAGAGAGAACACAATAAACATGGAAAGCAGGCTGAATTTATATTTGCAATTGTGCATAAGGAATGTGAGTAAACTGAACTGAGTACCGCTTTCTATGTATCATATCCATGCAGAAAACATGCCTGTTGGATTCATAAATGCAGACTGGGAGTATAAAAGCAGCACTGAAAATAATAAACACAGATATTTAAGTATTTATGCTATTCCTATTCAATAACCCTCCAGCATACTTGATAGAAATAATATCCTCCCTCTAGTTACCTTCTCCTCCGGGTCTGGCACGTTGCCTTGATCCTTTTGTTGCAGGCTGCCTTGATATTCCTGCAGGACTTTCACTCTTTAAAAAAAAAAAGCCAACTAATTGATATAATTGTATATGAAAAAATGATATATTTATATATAAAATTTACTTACATGTGTTGCTTTTTTAATCTATATGTATTATACATTAAAAAATACTCACAAAACAGACCCACACATACGTGATTAAGCATATGTCAAGTCTATTTTCCTCAAAGTCTGCAGGTATTTTTCCTGAATACCTGCTAGCTATTTTCTTTTAAATGAACTTATATGATCAAATTTCATTATTGCAAGGACAATTTCCACATGTGAACTAAGAGTATCAAAGGCACAGCAATCTTGTGAAACCCGTAGAGCATCTATAATGCCGCTTGCTGTTCTTTGGACACAACATTTAGCTACCAGTCAGCTACTGAAAGGAGTAAGATGCTTACAATCACCTTTATGTTTCAGCTACATCAGATACACAGTTCCTCTTTAACCTTCTGGGAAGTTTTTTAAATTTAATTCCAAAATAGAAGCAAAGACTAAAAAACGGTGCCGCTATACTTGCATAGTCCTTTACTCAAATGGCAACTTTCCTGGACAGAGACCCTGGACAAATTAAAACATGGGTCCTGCCAGAAAGTCCCGCAAACAAGCAATGGATGATCTGAAGGTGCAACTGGTACAGGAAGGAGGATAAGAGTTCAAAAGTGGAAAAGATCAAACTGGAATAAAACTCAGGACACTTCCAAGGACTCTGACCTTACTCCAAAAGTGATTCAGAGACGCCAGGAAATGAAAGCAGGCAAGCACACATGAGAATTATTTTGTTTTTTCTGGATATAGCTTGCACTGCCTGAAGTCAAGAACACCTGACTGACAATACTTTCTGCAAAAGGCTCTACGTTACATGTTTCAATGGTCATACGTCCTTGGAAAGGGTCAAGTTAAATCAGCCAGGTCCACTTGGCTGGAGCTTGGGAAAAGACGTGAATAAGCAGCAGCCTCTTGTGAGCTGAGATCAACACCAGTCCCAGAAGACAAGGCCACCTGGATTGCAAGGTCCCCTGTGTGTGAAGGAGTAGCACTAGAGAGGCTTATGGCAGCTACAAGTGCTTCTGCCCTACAAAAAAGCCTGAAACATCATCCTGGCAAGAGCAGGCAGAGAGGCAGGTCCATGAAAGCTACCACTACTCTAGGTAGGGTATGCTACAGACTTACTACTCACACTACGTGAAGCACGGCTGGGGCCCAAATGCCTCCAGAGAAGGTGCAAGGTGTAAAGGAGGACTCCTGCCAGCCCAACAAAACCCCTGGGTATGGGATCAGGGTGGGAAGGAGGCAGTATGCCCTCTTACACCGATCTTGGCTAGCAGAAGGGACAGGCTTGGTAGCGGTGGACTTGGTAGTGTTAGGTTAACTGATGGACTCGATGATCTTAAGGGTCTTTTCCAACATCAATGACTTCTGCTTGTGTGTAGACCAGAAGATGGAGCCAGCAGCAGGATCTGGCCCACTATGCACGCACACACTTCGTACAGTACTGTACATACTAATCAACCAGTCGCTTCCAACAAGCCGTTCATGCTTCCAATAACTTTCCTGTCTTTTTACCTAACTCCCTGACTTCACTAGCGACATTTGTTGCTAAAGAGGAAGCAACCACCTCTGAACACAACAGATGAAGTACAGGTGATGTATAGAATACTATTTTATGTTTCTATGCTCTCTCTCTGCATCTCGTTCAAAATCCTGAAATACGTTTAGCATCTCACAGGATTTCCTCCTTATCTGCTTTTTTGAAGTTTGTGTGAATCAACAGTCCATGCAGTTTGCATCCAACATTTATTATCAACCCTGCTGATAATGACTGTATCGATAACAGTAATGAGAATTACAGATTCTTCCATTTCTAAGCAAATGTTAACATTATATGTTCCAATAACCTGTAAGAGAAAATTGTCAAATTGCACAATGTAAAACTTTCATTTTCCGTAATATCTTGCATATAGGACAATGGACCAGGCATGTTGTAACGGAAAATAACACTACAAGATGTTTAAAAATATAGGATACTTGTAAGTATTTTTAGTCAAACTACTTCAGGTGACCATGCAAGAGAAACATGCCACCTCTGCAAGCGTACAACAATGTACCCACTGGCCCCAGAGAGACAGCGACATGAAGGAGGGGAATGAAGTTTACACGTCAGGAACATGGTGATAAGTTTGCTTTGAAGGCAAGTGTTGCTTTTTTATATGCTATAATGCACCACAAGCCCAAAAGAAATTCTTGTCACAGTATGCAATAAACTGTGAGAAGTTGAATTGTTTGGAGGTGCTTTGAAGGAAAGGAAGCAGTTTACGCAAGAGTCAGCTTCAACAATTAAGTTTACGTCCTTTAGAAATTACATCTCCTTCACCTTCATGACTGTAATACAATGTGCACACTCAGAATCTCAGGTATTCAATCAGCCAAAAGAAAGCCCTGCATCCTATGCTTCACAACAATCTAGCCAGATGGACAGTACATGGTCCTGCTTTGACGTAAACTAGTTTTGATTTATACTATCTTCACTGGATTTTACAATTATTATTTGGACCAACAACCAGAGCTACCGATATTTTTTGTTTCACTATTTTGGAAATACTAGCATGTTACAAAGAAACATCGACAGAAGTCCAAAATGCATCGTTAATATTGAAGTGGTTCATCTTAATCATGACCATCTTTCACAATCACACTATGCAAGGAGCAAAAGTACAGCTTATGTACAATCAGAGCCTGGCTCTACGAGCCCGCAGGCCACATCTGGTACACTCAAACTTCAGCAGCTCTTGGGGTGATGTAATTATTAGCACAGGTGGGGAAGGAGTTGAGAATAGGTGCTGAGGCTGCCGCAGGAGCAGATTCAGTCATTTATTTAGGTCAGGTGATGACCACAAACACTGCTTAACGTTTTCAGAGCCACATGTGCACACTGGCAGCAGGTGCAAAGTAAAAGCTAAAATATAATCACTATGGTAGCACACAAAAACAAAAATCCCACAATATTTATCATCTGAGTCTTTCCAAAGAGAGATAAAATAGGTTATTCTTGTTCTTACAGATTCAGGCTCCGAGACTTTGAAAAGCAGGCACTGGAGCCATTAAAAAGATATCTTACACTTCATCTCACATCACCCTGGAAAAAAAACTATTAAAGTGGAATCCTAGATGGATGTATGCACACTTCCCAGTTTTGAGCAATTATGTTTCTATTCGGAGAGGAATACAGCAGCCTGCTGTAAACCGTCCAATCTGCTGCTTTGTCCTCATTATTAACCTTCAAACAGGTTGACTATTACTTTAACACATAAGAAAACAATGACTTCTAATGTTTCAGCAGGTCAAGAAGAGGAATATGCTTTGAAAAACACATCCTGTCAAACTCCTAATTCCTCCCCTCTTCCGTGCAACAACCAACTTCTACATTCATGAAAGGATGTCACGAACAGTTTCTATCAGTGACTTTTCTACTAATTCGGTACGTGCTTAACACCCACCTCCTCTAGCCACGGCCACTCCGCGCATCAACAGTCAAAGGCAGAAAAAATGCTCCCACCCGAGCAAGGGAGGGGACAACTCAACAAAGTCAACTTTTACCTGAGTTGGACTGAGAGCTAACAGAATACAACTCAACTCACTCTGATCACAAACAGGCCAACTGGGATTTCCCCCCCTCTAATTCATCAGATCCACCGATAGTTCACTAATGACAAACAAGAATTAAGTCTGTGAATAGGAATCTAACTCAATCATCCCTCCACAATGTTTTGGATGACTTCTCTTCTAATTGGATCCACAGTGCCACAGGGAGGTATATTTGCACATGTAATGTAAATAGTATGTACATAAATACAGAAGTTTTATATAAATAAAACGACATATATGAATATGCTTTTTAATTTTGTGCAACAGACTATTCCTCAGCTCATTTCTAATGCTTTTACGGCAAGCTATGTATCCCTC
>NW_010557115.1:0-12261 GCF_000687285.1 Phaethon lepturus | reverse complement strand
CTTTCCCTCAAATTGTCTTTATTCCCAGTATTTATTCCTAAAACAGTTATCATTATTAACAGGCATAATTTATTAGTGTGCAACAGCAACAAGGAAAGATCTCTATTTGCTAAGGTCACTTTGACTGCTGTGGTGATAAAACTTTTTAGGAAAATAGCGATCAGTTAGGTTCTCCTCAAATGAAGGCTCCCAAGGTGGTGTTCTATAGATGGTAGCTTCTGCCAATTAAAACCTTTCAAATGCAAAAAGAACTATTAGAAAAATCATGCTTTTTAAAACCTAAGTTCTAATGATGGATTTCTATTACATGAGCCAGTTATGAATAACTGACACCAAAAAGAGAGGGTCATTCACAGCACCAGAACAAAAATATTTCAGCCATGTCCAGCAGATTTCCATGGAACAATTCTCTCTGCTGTTCCTAGGGCAGTTACGCCTTTTTTTCATTCTGTAGTTGTTTCATTATATAGTCGAGATGAGTTCCAACAGAAATAGAAGTTCATTAGATATGACTTAGAGGCTGGTTCAAGTGACCAGTTCCAGAGCAATACAGTTTGTAGGGCAAAAATAAAAGTCATTACAGAAGTGGCCAGAAGTGACAGGATATTACAAAAAGCTTTAGCCAAGAGTTTCCGCAGCCATCTGTAAAATGGAAGAGACTTTTCCAACGTGTTTGGCCTTAGGGGTAAATGACATACCTGTTCTGCAGCCACTTTCAGATAAACAGCACCATACGCTCAGAAGCTCTACAACCTCAATCACCTTTTGTCAAAACACAAAGTTATCCTTATTATTTAGAAGGTCAATCAGTCATGCTACGGAGCGGCCCTTTTATACAAGACTTTTACCTGAGATGGACTGAGAGCTAACAGAATACAACTCAACTTGCTCTGATCACAAACAGTGTGGTATGCAACAGCTAGCCTTGAAGCAGCAAATAGTCGTCTTCTGATTGCCATGTGTTAGCCAAATGTCTCTTCTTAACTCCTACTCATGTTTGCTTTCTTTTAGTTCCAGAAAATTATAGATACTCATGTGATGACTATTACATGACTAGTATACAGAGTTTCTTTAGCACCAGAAAAATACTTTTTTTTTAAAAAAAAGTCAACCTGTCAAAATATAAGTAGCTTTTTAAAGCTTGCCTCTGATAATTAGCAGCAAGAAAAATTAAGACATACATGAATACATTTAGAATCTTATGTAGACTCCTAATCTCATAGGAGCAAAGCCAGAAACTAAGCTTTAAGTGATAGCTTTGTGGCACATGTAGAATATATTTTAAAAAAAAAAAATATAAAAATTAATTTGTTTTCTAAAGTAAATGCAGCACAGAAGCCATTCAGCCTGAAATTCCACAGACATTTCAAGTGAAATAAAAGTTCCCATTTCCCCACTGCTTTTCCTTCCTCCACTGTTTCCATGTTCTTATGCTGCCAAGCAGAGTGTCTGAAGAAAGGGCCTAATTCAAATAGGGAAGAAACAAAATGAAAATCAAGTGGAAGACAAATAGCTCATAACACCAGGAAGCCACATAAGACTAAGCTTGGAAAGAAAGAGAAGCCGTGGCTAGGAGCGTGAGGATAAAGAGAGCAGGACTAGGAGCCAAGGCAACTGGGTAAATCAGCATGACAAGCAAGCCAGAAAAGAAGAGGTTAATCCTCAGGGCAGAAGAGAGTGGGTGACATGTTAGGTACTGGCATATCAACCATTGCTTGAGAGGGGCTGCTTCAAATTGTTTCACTTGTATTATATTTACAAAAAGCTAAAAGTTAGGTGCTGAAGATTTATTAATTATGCAGCAGAGACTACAAACTATGAGTCAATACTCTTCATGTGTATAAAGACATTAACTGTTTCCCTTTTTAATACACGTGTTTCACTGCCACGTGACATAAATGGACTTACAGTAGTTTAAATCAGAGTAAATCCCTGGAAATAAGGGCAATACCCTGCTGCAAAACTACTCTGAGGACAAGATGATCAAATCCAGTCCTTTAGAATTCATTTCACGCTGGAATTTCCTCTAAATCACTTTGTGCAGCTATCTTAGCTCTTCAGCTCTAAAAATTCATTGGGAATATTTTCATTTCATTCCTTTCTTCCACAGACTTAAGATGATGACCATTTGTCATTCACTGGTCTAAAGTGTGTGTTTTCATCACCTAAAAACTAAGCAGCGTCTACTGTTACGCAAGCAAGTAGAGGAAAAGCATGTCATCTAGATTTAAGGTAATAAACCCACATGCCTTGGAATCAGTCCCAAAAGCACTTAAGACGGGAAATGAAACTTTACTGCCCCAGTGTATTATTGTGGTGCCCAAGAGCACTACGATAGTTTGGGATGAGGCTCAGAATTTCCATTAGAGACCCAATTTGCAGGAAGTTTAACTTGGCTATGAACATTTGCTTCAGGCTAAAAACTATTTTATAAGCTCTCCATCCAAGTGCCAATAATTTAAAAAGTTTGGTTGGATTTCAGTCAAAGAATAGCTATAAATTTGTCATCTCATGTAGAAGACACAATGATGTCAGTGGCCCATAGACTCTCAACAGAGACTCTTGCTAGACTTGGGATCCTGCCTATTTTTTTCCTAGCCTGAGCTGCTTTAAGTTAATATATTGAAGTCTCACTCTTTAAACATTTAGCCATATGGCTCCATAATTCCCCAAATTGCCTCAGGTCATCAAGAAGCAGCAGATGCAGACACAATGGTATCACAAGCAACGGCTACTGTTCAGAGGCAATCAGTGAGTGGCTATTTTGCCCTACCATCATCCAGCTGCAAACACAGGCCCAGACACAACATTGGACTCATTTTCTTTCCAAAACAGCAACTTCTATTAAAGTACAAAAAAACACCAACAACCTAACAGCTTTCCTGGAAAGATTCAGAGGAATAAACAGAAAACTACGGAAAACTTTGAACAAATAAATGTTTTTTCTGAAGCAACCTACGTATCAATACACAGAAATAAAATGGAAAGTGAAATAAACTAAATAGACTTTTTTTTGTCCAAGTTCAGAGCAACTTAAGAACAAACAAACAAACAAACAAAAAACACCAAAACACAGAGAAGCATCTTTTTTACAGCCCTAAAAACTTGTCATCTACGTACCTTTCAATACTACATTGTTTTCATGCAGACTCACAGATCTTTCTAAAATGCAACACTTTCAATATTCACTTTCCCAGATGTTCTGTACTAACCTCATTATCTGGCTGGCACTTGATGTCTTTAGTGGGCCTCTGCATTTTTCTGAGCATGGATTCCTCAGAATCTGCAGACTGAAAAGAAATTAATTGCTTTAGATTCAGCGAGCTGAGAAGCGAGCTACTTACCTGAATAACGTGAAACGGAAAATGAGTATAGAGTAGAGCTTAGCACATTACAACTGTATTATTATCCATTTACCTGCCCTCTTTACCTTGCCTCCCCTGCATAGGAGACTAACAGAGCAAAATCGACAGTTAAACATTGTTCTTTCTGAATAACACCAGGAAGGTAAGAATCCTTAAGGCCAGCAGACAGGTACTGACAGAAGTGCTTTCTCACATCTAACAAAATTAAACTACCCCCTAACAGAAGCACCTTCGATGCCCATCAATCCCAAATTTCTACCATGAACCAGCATGCAACAGAACAGAAAAGAAGAACAGGAAATATTCAGAGAAGGAAGGGAGAAGATAAAAAGGACAACAAAATGAAGGGCAATGAAGAGGTGGCTCTTAAGACAGTTTAGGACTTTACACTGAGAGGTCTGAAGTATGGGGAAAGGGTGGATGTGTCCCTTCTCAAAGACGTGACATGATGTGCAGAGTCCACTGCAAATACAGCACCCTTGCAAGAACCTAGATGGGTTTCCCAACAGTTGTGTCAAGCGGGGGGGGAAAAAAAAAAAAAAAATCAAGGTGGAAGCAAGCAGCTTACTCAGAAAGCCAGATTTAAAAAATACAAATGTACAACTGCATCCTGTGTGTCCCGTTACAGAAGTAGTAAGCTCAAGAGAGATATTAATGACTAGTTATGGCCCAAAAGAACTCTCTCCAGCCCCGTCTTCCCCAAAAACTGGCTATGGCTGCAATAACAGCATGCATTACTGGGAAGAGATACGAGGCTAGAAGTACGATAGAAGTACACAGTTCCAACAGCCACTGCCACCCCCTTCTGCCAAACATAATGTAATGCGATCAGGAGAATTTAGACATGCAGAGTTCAGAAAATAAACTGCTTATTAACAGTTCAGGAAGCACAGTCAGATGAGTCCAATGGCTCAAGTCAAGATGTATCATGACAGAGACATGAAGTTACACACATGGCCTCAGTCACACTCTTACCAGATCAAATCCACACCGACACTTTCATTTCATTAATTGGTGTTACAGAAAGTACTTAATTGTAGAGAACGCAAACATGCAAGGTCATTATAACAAGTGTTCAGTCCCTACCACAGCACGCCAAAAGTCATGTTCTCAGAAGTGAGATTTCAATTACCTTCTTCTCTGCTTTATCTTTTCCATGTTCTCTTAAATGCTCCCCATCTTTTTCTCTGTTCCTTTGTCTATCTCTTTCGCGATCTTTTCCTCTATCTCTGTCTTTCTCTCGTTCTCTGTCCCTAGCCTTATCTTTGTCTCTTCCTTTCAGGCTGTCCTTTTCTCTTCCTCCTTCACTTTTTTTCTCTCTTTCCTGTCCTTTATCACGCTCGAGATCATCTTCTTGTTCTATGTCTCCTTTTCCCTTGTTTTTTTCTGTTTCTCTTTCTTGCTTGGTTGTTCCGCTTTTGTTTCTTTCCCTTTCTTGTTTTTCTCCTTCCTTAAAAGTGTCTCTTTCAGGGTCTTTGTGCCTTTCTTTATTATCATTCTGTTTATCACTTTCTTTTTCTCTTTCTTCACTCTCTTTCAAATCTCCTTTGGGTTTTCTGTCTCTGCTTGAGCTTCTGTCTTTAATTTCAGTCTCTCTTCTACCCTAAAAGAGAAAGTAAAAACCGAAGATTAACTCAAATACACGGCAACTCTACCACGCAGTTACTTTCCACAGACAAAAATGCAAGCTAAAAAAAAACACCCCACCATAAAGAGCATTAGCCCCTGTACCCCACAAAAGTTGCAAATGCCTACCTCTTTATCCCTATGGCTTTTCTGTTCTTCTGTTTTGGATTCTCTGCTTTCCTTATCTCGAGATCTAGAGGACGGAGGTTTCCCTTTAGCATCAGCTCTTTCCCCAGCTAATATCCTTTTTACAGCAACATCGCTGGACAGCTGCAAGGAATAGAAAAACATAATTGAAATGAGTAAATTATTTTATTAAATATCTCCTTTCTTCTTATCAACATGTAATCAACATGACTTGTTGGGGGGAGGGCAGATTGGGAGCGGGGCGGTATATAAAGCTTCTATTTCTGCTCTTCCAGAAACATTCTTTCACAGGAGTAAAAATGCTTTTTTGTGTCAAACATCCCCTTGTAATTCTTGTAATAATTCGATTATATGTGCCAGAGCTATATAAATATATGGTGCTTTTTATGTATTATAGTACAATAACAATTCTCATTGCAACAACCAAAATATTTTTCAAAATGATAATAAGATAAATGACTGTCAAATACTTACACCACAACTGCTAGATTGGTTAAACACTTTTAAAACCACACTGTATTGTATCTGCATCTGCTTTTAGGCTGCTCCACTTGCACCTAACACTTGCTCAGTCAGCAAACAGTCACTGAAGAAAAGTTCATTAAGAATGACTTTCAACAAGCTGCAGTTACAGTGTTTAAAAAGCTTCTGCATCTAGTTCAGTTGTTAAGATGACAAGCAGTCACTAATTTCACCATTTAAGACAGCAAGTTAATGTCATGTTTTCATGTCCAAGTGGCAAAGAGTTTGACTACTTTAACAGAAAAAAAAAAAAAAAAAAAAAAAAAAATCTTTTTTTCATTGCTGGGGAATTCTTCCTGAAACGGGAACAGCTTTTAGATTACTATAACTGATATTGCCCTAGAGGTTGACTCCTGATTTTCTCCTGGTTTGTAAATGCAAAACTATGAATTTTTGTGGGTTTTCACATTTGGACACTAACTTCTGCACATTAGCAACACTTGCCTGAACTACGTAACTCCAAGAAGTGTGCTGAGCTCAGCACTAAAAGTATCAAGCTAGAGACTGAAGGAAATCTTTCTCCCAATGCACATCAAGCTTATGTTTCACAATAAAAGCCAAGGGGCTAATTATCTTAGCTCAAACAGGCAGACTATATCCTCTGGATATTACATGTCATCACGACGCTCTACAAAGCTGTTCCATCAAGCACATTTTCAAACTCGTCCAGTCTCTGTACATATGTTTATCAACTTCCCCCATCCTGATCTCTAGCAATTCATAAAGCAGCAACTTATAGCACTCAGCTAATGAAAACAAAATAACATAAACTTAAATTAGTAGATTATCAGACAAAGATAATCCAAACTAAACTTGCAGACAGCCTGTAAACACTGTAGTATTTCACAGCTAGTTATACACAATTTCTTCACACTCATTAATTGAAGGGGTTCAGATGACACCTTTGTGTTTCAAAAATCTGACACCTACAAAGGATCCCCATTACTTTTAATGCAACAATTACTTTAAGAATGCAATAATTATTTTAAGAATGTAACAATTACTTTAAGAATTGCCCCAAAGTTATTTTTAACAGATTATCAAATTCCTCTTTTGCTACTTTTCCATATTCAAAAAAGTAAAAGAAAGAAAGAAGCAATAAATTGGAAAAATTACTTTCATTACAGAATTAGATATTTGACTGAAATTTTAAAGGAAATAAAGTAAAAGGTGGTAGCACCTGGTCATATAATTAATGTGTCTGCATCCCAAAGTTTTATAAGTTCTGAAGCTTTATATTGTTCTTCAAACTTAATAAATGTTATTAAATGACCAATGAATAAGGCGAAAAATAAAAAACAGTATACATTAAAAGCACTAAAATACCCAGAATGTATTTGAATGGGGACCTGGCTCAAACTCTGCTTAGGAACATATACCATCTATCTGTTGCTATTATTCTAAATGGTGACCCAACATGTATCTTGTGTAATTAAAAATAGCAGACGAGTGTCAATAATGCCTCTTACAAACAAGCTCTGATAATCTATCACTATGTGTATAAAATATATATAGTAATGTCATACTTTATTTAAGCAACACTTCCCAATTGCTTGAAGAAATTCATTGGTTTTTTCAGGTTCGTGTCCAGCCACAACACGCGCTGGTTTTATTGACAGTGGCTCCCCTGTCACCATTACAACAGCATCAATTGCCTTCTGAAGGAAGCTGATTTTGGCATCTTTATCCTGGTAAAAGAGTAATTAAGAATAATACTGAGACTCCAAAATAATTCCACACACCACCTAAAGAATAGAAAAATTCTGATGAGAAGAACAGTTGCAAAAAGCATTGGTACAACAAGAGCAGCACGTTGTTTGTAAGGTCAGGGAAGAGGGCTGCCCTTATTTATAGTTATCTATTTATTTCTGATTAAGAAATTACAGTTTTGATAATGGATGAACATTGAACTGGAATGGCCAAAGTGAAAATATAACTTTATCTTTTTAAATATGTTTATCATTTAGCTCCAGTGCATTTTAAGACCGCTATAAGACCCTTGGCACTCTATTTTCAAGCATTACATGTTAAAGAAGATAAAGTTTTGTTTAGGAAATGACTGCAAGTATTACCAAAAGGATCACTAAAGAGCTATAACAGGACTGTTAACAGCAGATACTGCTCAGAAGGACAGTTCTTGCCCTGAGTATTTTTCAGCATAGAAGTCACAAAGTCATGGCACTTACATGCTTGTACGCATACTTTACAAACCAGACTTAACAGTGAGTAAAGAAAACATACGAAACATGGTGGGAAAGGGATACAGGAACATATTTTTATCTCTGCAATTACCAGATGTGTTTTAGTTTTATAATTATACTTTACAAACAACTTTCCCCAAGTGCCCTTCAGTAGAGATGATGGCTTTTGATGATTATGCAAAATCATAAGAAAAAAAAAAAAAGACAAAATAAACCAACCCCTATCAAGTAAAATTTTATTGGAGGGTTCCTGGCCCAGAGGATGAAATCATTGTGTGAAGTCTCTGCAGCTGCAGAATACTCAGAGGGCAAAAAAAAGTTTTTTATTAATAAAACATAATAAAATTCAAGGAATATTTACCAGGCCCGGCACAGAAGTCTACTCACTCATCCTTTACAGTCATGAGTGGAGATAAAGAAAGTATTTTACTAGCCTGTTAAAAAGTAAACCCATGTGAGAAGAATTCGGTATGCGTGTTTTAATAGGCATCGGTTCAAAAGAATATAAACGACAGCATTCAAACTGATAGCTGAAAAGCAGACCTCTGCTATTTCGGTTAATTCAGAAAAGGAGCAGTTGTAGTTATCCAGCAAAACACCTGATTTTGCACTGCACTTACAGCCTGACTAGCTCAGGTGCACAGATCCAGAATGACCTGGATCTAATTTGACAGATGTACCGATACAGAGGAAGGCAACAGAAGCCAGTATTTCCTCAGCTGAGCAAGACCAACACTCTTTACAGGCCATTTGGTAGCACTAGCTATCCTTGTGGCATTGGAGCTTAACAGAGCTGTTCATGTGTTATCTCAAGTCCCAGAGCCACTTTTCATAAACAAGAACTGAGTTCTGCTGCAAGCACGTAAGTGATAGTTAAACGCGTGGGAAGACAGTCTCCAGAGTCTCCGTCTTTGACTCTTCCAAAAGGATTAAAACAAACAACTGCCACATAACTGGGATTTTCAGATTGTCTCCATTAACATCAGGAGCACTTCACCCTCACCAGTGCTCCCTGCATTCAAAAATAAAAAAAGGAAAGGAAGGAAATGCTGTAACCTTCTTCTATTAAAATAGTTGTCCAACCTTCCAAGGACATATGCAATCTATTAATTTAGGGAAGGGGACAGGACACTCTTCTAAACCAAACAAGTTTTCAAATAAAGATCCAAAATTTTCTCCTACGTCCTCATCAATTTCAGCAGTTACGTTATCAGTGTGTTCTGTTCACATAAAAAATCCTCATGAACCCAAAGAGAAATCTACAGCTCCCACCTGCATCAGTAAATAAAATTCTACCAAAATAGAAACAAGCATCTGAAACAGTGCTGAGAGCTTAATAAAATATTCTTTATTGGGTAGATTTCAAGAAAGGTATCTCCCCTATTTCAAGTTGTAGGACTTTGTACATATATAAGTATTAAGACTTTTTGTGTGTGCATGTATATATAAAGCTGATCTGAAAGATTAAAAGAGCAAGCCTGATAACCAATGTTTCCATTTATAAAAGAACAACTTTTTACTAGACCTAATAAGATGAACCTTTCTGATAAACACACAGATAGCAATATCGTCCAGCGTAGCTGGTAGAAGAGGTGTATTTATTTCAGAGCGGTCCCAACAATTAAGGAATCCTCATGCTTTAAATTCCCCTTACATCTGCCTCCAATTTATTGCTATGACTATCCATCCCTGAAACAATCTAGAACTCAGTGAGGTCCACGTGCATGTTCTGCAGGCGACATTTGGCTCGTGGGTTGCCTCCAGCCTGCCTCCTGCACCTTTCTATGCGGGAGGAAGGGACCAGCTATCCAAGCAGCAGGTATTATCCTAACAGTGGAGACATAAAAGGTAGCACAGAAGAAACAGTGGGGACTTCAGGGCCTCACTGATATGTCCAGGTAGGGGAGGTGAGTTGAAACTAGACAGGAAAGCAGTTGCTGCATGTATGTGTGCATGACGCTGTGTAACATGTATGGGGACGTCCAGGCTGGGAGCCAGCCCCAGCCACCACAGAGGCTGGACCACGGGCTTTGGGCTTTCCTAACTTCAGTCTATGCACCTAGTGATCCCCAACAGCACTGCAGGGCCAGCTTCCAAAGAGCAACAGCCAATTTTTCCCAGCCCCCAGCAAGCAGACTGTGGACTACAGCACTGGGACTATTTCAGAGTGTGTACAAACCTTTTTTTTTTTTTTTCCTGAAAGCATCCTGCCCATTCCAGGTCTGTGCATCTACTGCCAGATCATCACACCAGATGAGTATCATTTCCCAGAGTTACATAAAACAGATCACCCTTGCATAGAAATGTATACAGCTATTCACAACATGGACTCTGGCTGCTGCTCTCAAACTCTAGCAGATAGTTTTGGTCTCTGCGTAAAGAATAACCTCCTGATTTTCTACAACTCCAACAGAAATCACAGTAAGGAAGCATCCTGGGAGAGCCAAGTCTTTCTCCTGACCGATTTTTGAAAAGAGGAAGACAAGCTAGAGACATTTTGCCCCACACTACTGCATTTTGATCTCCTCTGCTTGAACTTTTGAAAACCATGATCCATGGACTGTCAAAGAAATTCTCAGAGAGGTACTCAAGATTGGTGCAACTTCACACAAGCCTTGTAGAAGAGGTGTATTGCAGCTACAAACAAAGACCTACTCAGGAGCTGCTAAGAAATCTGCTTTTTCAATCCAGAAATAAAATGCATGGTGCTCTCCCAAGACGAGGCAGCACAGGCTAAGATACTCTTCATCACAGAAACTGTTGACAAGCTTCAGCAGGGGCAGTACCAACAAAGACAACAATCCATTGCATAACTAATTTGTATTTTAGTTATCCCAACAACAAGGACAGTGACAGAAACAAATGTACGTATCAGATCAATAATTAGCTGCAAGTGCATAAAGCATCCATACAATTGACTGTATGGGTGACAAGACAGGCTCATAGACCTCATACTTTCAGTTGCTATGTCAAACAATCACCAAGGATGTAGCTGTAACTAGCAACACACAAACACTGCGTTATTGGCCATGAATAAGCAACCAAAGTTTCCAATCGAGTCAGTAGCTGAAATCAGCATCAGCTCAGCAAAGAGGGAGACAATAGAAGAGCGGCAAACAGAGGCTAAAGTTACCCTTGTACTTAAGAAAAGCATTTTTCAGTAATAGCATTTTAACCTCCTCTTTCAGTAATTAGCCATTTGTACACTGTAGTAAACCTATTGTGGAATACACTTACTAGACAAATGCCTTGGCAAGTCCTAAGATATTAAGGAAGATTATTTACTGTATATATGTATACAGTGTGGATATAAATGTATGCGGGTATACACACACATATATAAAGCAATAAGTATTAAACTGTACATCCATACATTCCACTCTGAGACCACAAGACTCTTTAAAAAGCTGTACGTGGATTTCTAGCGTTTGTGATTATTAACAGTGCTTAACTACTTCAAGGCAATCTTGACACAAAATGATTATTCTCTTCTGTAATACAACAGTATTTTGGAAACCTAGAGCTGGTCACAGATTAACCCTCACTGTTTTGAAATCTGTAGAGAATTAGTTCTTTACACACGCCAGCTTGTTTGTGTGCAATCTGTAGGTGTTCACCCCATGTGTTGCTTAATATAACCAACAAAAGGCAACACCTTTTTACAATTTCTTCACAAAACTAAAGACAGGTCCTTGACGCTGAACGCAGAAAAGACCAAAAGTACCTTGTAGCAAGTTTCAAAAAATACTAATAGTAAAGCTAAATAAATAAGGAAGTTTCATACCCACCTTAACATTATCTGATCTCAATTCAAAATCCGTGTACAGCCCTTTCATAAAACCTGTCACTCTAATTACCTTTAAAACAGAAGAAAAAGGAGTAAGTTAAGAACACTTGAAGGCCTCTGGTCAGTAAAGCTCATGTGGCAATAGGAAATATGTTGGCCTTATCCGCTTTCAGAGGTGATACCTTGTTTAGAACTACTTCTAGAGCAGGTTCAGAGGTCCGTTGTCTCTGAACATGCTCTGGAACGACAAAACTTAATTCTTCCTTACGGCTCAGGCCTCCCTATCTATTCAATTCCATCTATAACCTTGATGGCTGGTGAATCCGGAAGATTCACAACGTAAACACCAGCATATGCATTTTAAACGCGGCTCTGCGTTATTCCCTTATTGACTGCTTTACACGTGACTATATATAAAAGTAGCAGCTCAGTGTGTGTAAAAAAACTGAGTGTTGGGGTTTCTTTAACGGGAGATGGAAAAATAAGCTACTAGCAGGTTTCACTAAAGACCAAACGCACAGCAGACTAAAGAAAAGAGTCAGACTCCCTCGTCTGGTCTTAATCACCCTACAAACCCCTCAGATTTACTCATTACCCTAAAACCCCGAGGTTT
>NW_010557114.1:0-3009 GCF_000687285.1 Phaethon lepturus | reverse complement strand
TGCACAATGGCTTTCCGCTCCTCCTGTTTGGTGCCCATGCTATGTGTGTTGGTGTAGATGCACTTGAGCTGCGCTATCGATTTCACCCCCAACTCCGGTATGTCACCCTTAGGCTCATCTCTAGTGAGCCTGGTTTTATCCCCTTCCGCCTTCAAATCTAGTTTAAAGCCCCCTCGGAGCCCCACCAACTCATAAGTGAGAATCATTTTCCCTCTTGGAGATAGCTGAACTCCATCTGCTGCCAGCAGACCTGATGTCGTGTAAACCTCCCCATGGTCAAAAAAACCAAAATTCTGCTGACGGCACCAGCCCCTGAGCCATGTGTTAACCAGGTGTGTTTTCCTGTTCCTTTCACTGTTCCTCCCCGCCACTGAAGGGATTGATGAAAATACTACCTATGCTCCTGCTTCATCAACCAGTTGCCCCAGCGCTCTGAAGACCCCTTTAATTGGTTTTAGATTTCTTTGTGCAACCTTGTCTTTGCAACCTGCATGACCAACACCAGGTAATAATCAGTGGGTCGAACCAGACCAGGGAGTTTCCTGGTGACATCTCTCACCCGGGTCTCAGGGAGGCAGCAGACTTCCCTGTGAGTTGGGTCTGGTCAGCATATTGGGCCTTCTATACCCCTCAGACAGGAGTCACCTACGACAATTATGCTCCCTTTTTCTTAACAGAGGAAGTCTTGATGTTTGGGGCTGACTGACTCACCCTAGGCATCCCCTGGATGGACTTTCATCAATATCCTCATGTGCCTGGCCCTCAAGTTCCAGAGCCCCATAACTGTTGTGTAAGGGCAGGTGGGATGGTGTGGGAGGCCAGGAGGGGATTCGCCTGCCACCCTGAGCAGGGACCTGTTTCCACTCCCCCTCGTCTCTTAGGTCCTCTCCATCTGCCGGGCAGCAAGAGGATAGGGGATCCCCTGCTGCTTGTGGAGTCTCCATCTGCTGCCTTTGCCTCAGGGATGGCCAGGTGTGGCTCCACCAATCCACCTCCCTCTCACACTCCCTGATACTCCTCAGCCTCTCCACTTCCTCTGTCAGCTCTGCCACCAGGCTGAGCAGTTCATTCACCTGGTCACACCACACACAGGTGTTGTCTCCACAGGCCTCCAGTACAAGTGACAGGCTCAGGTCGAAAAACAACAGGTGCTGATCACTACCGCAACAGTGCACTGGTGGCACCATTGCACCAACAAAGACTCCATTATTCCCATCCATAAGCTGATTCGTCAACTGGAAAGCCAAGGAGTGAACAGCAAGACTCGCTCACCCTTTAACAGCTCCATATGGCCAGTGCGAAAGTCAAATGGAGAGTGGAGATTGACAGAAGGCTATCGTGGCCTCAATGAAGTCACATCGCCACTGAGCGCTGCTGTGACAGACATGCTGGAACTCCAATATGAACTGGAGTCAAAGGTAGATTATGGTGGCATGCCACAACTAATATCGCTAACGTGTTTTTCTCATTTCCTTTGGTAGCAGAGCACTGGTCAGTTGGCTTTCACTTGGAGGGGCATCCAGTACACCTGGAAACGACTGCCCCAGGGGTGGAAACACAGCCCTACCATTTGCCATGAGCTGATCCAGACTGCACTGGAAAATGGTGAGGCTCCCGAACACCTGCAATACATTGATGACATCATTGTATGGGGCAACACAGCAGAAGAGGTTTTCGAGAAAGGGAAGAAAATAGTCCAAATCCTTCTGAAAGCCAGTTTTGCCATAAAATAAAGTAAGCTCAAGGGACCTGCACAGAAGATCCAGTTTTTAGGAATAAAATGGCAAGATGGACGTCGACAGATCCCAATGGATGTGGTCAAGAAAATAACAGCTATGTGCCCACAAACAAGCAGAAAGGAAACACAAGCTTTCTTAGGCATTGTGAGGTTTCGGAGAATGCACATTCCAAATTACAGTCTGATTGTCAGTCCTCTCTATCAAGTGACTCGAAAGAGGAATGATTTCAAATGGCACCCTGAGCAACAAGAAGACTTTGAACAAATTAAACAGGAAAATTCATGCAGGAGCCCTTGGGCCAGTCCAGGCAGGGCAAGATGTTAAAAATGTGCTCTACGCCACAGCTGGGGAGAAACGGCCCTACCTGGAGACACTGTCAGATAGTACCAGGGGACACTCGATGTCAACCCCTAGGGTTTTGGAGTCGGGGATATAGGGGTTCTGAGGCCTGCTACACTACAACTGAAAAAGAGATATTGGCAGCATATGAAGGAGTTTGAGCTGCTTCAGAAGTGGTTGGGACTGAAGCACAGCTTCATGTTTCATGTTCCATGTTCCATGAAGCACAGATTCATGTTTCCGGCAGCTGGACATGGTTTAGTGGGCATGGTGGTGTTGGGTTGATGATTGGACTTGATGATCTTAAAGGTCTTTTCCAACCTTAATGATTCTGTGATTCTGTAATAATTCAGATTGGAGGGGACATCTGTAGGTTACCTCGTCCACCTTTGAAATTAGAATCAGGTTTGCTTAGGGTCATACCACGCCAACCTTTGAATGTCACCAAGGATGAATAGTCTACCACCTCCCTGGGCAACTGTTTAGTCACCCAAAACTGCTATATAGTGCCACTTCTACCTGTTACTACAAAATAAATAGTATATTCAATGCCAGAAATAGGTTTTAAATATACAAAAAATAAAGTTACTCTAACTGAAACATAAGGTATTCAGCCCTCTGAGCTGGAAGACAGGGATGGAGACCAGAATAAACCACCCCCCCAAAATCCAGGAGGAAGCAGTTAATGAACTTTATGATTCTATGATTCTATGGTAGTACAGAGGTTTCTGAGCTACCTTTCAACAGTAATAGAGACCAGACCTCAGCATAGCCTAATTTACCTTGCATTTGGGTAGCAAACTAGCAGATGAATTTACAGGAAAAAAATTAGCTTCAAGTCCCATAGCAAGTTTAAGGATAGCTTGCCAAGCAGCCTGGTGGTGCTTCCCCATTTGTGCAGTCGCGCGGGGTGCCTTCGCGCTCGGTCGCC
>NW_010557113.1:0-5557 GCF_000687285.1 Phaethon lepturus | reverse complement strand
TTCTGTGATTCTGTGTGATTTTTAACCTCTCCAGGCTTTGGGTCGATTATAGTATTGCAAGTAGGATCATGACCCTGAGTAATAAAATATGGCTAAAGAAGGTGGGAAAATACAGAAAATGAGCGGCAAAGATACAGATTGTTGGTGAAAAAAAAAAAAAGAAAAATACAGAAATAAAAATACATTGCTATATCTGTACTTAAGCCTAAAATTTTGGGTGGCTTCACATGGAAAGGTAGGCTGTCTTTTAAATTAGTTAAATACTTCACAGTCAGAGGTACATGTCTAGCTTCAATCACTGCTGTTCAAAAAAACTCAAGGATTTCAAAATTCAAATATTTAAAGTCATCTTTCCCAGGCATATTAATGTGCAACCAATCAGTAAGCTGAGGATTTGACTCTAGCAGGAAACAGTGACCATTCCGGCATATCTGTGTTTCAGAAAGAAAAACTAGCCTTTCCAGAACTCAAAAGGAGACATAAATACAAGATTAATTTGCAAAATTAAGATACTGTGGAATAGATGTATTCTAGGCACTGGACTATAAGTCTAGGAAGGATCCCAGTCAAAATTGGTCTACCAAAGACCTGCAGGCTAATAATCTGAAAGGAATTATATGTGTAACTATGAAACTACACATTATAATTAGAAAAACAATCTTTTCCAACTTGTTACAATTTAGATAAACTTTTTGCATGAAAACACTTTGGGTTGGAGCTGGTTGTAAAATATTATCGGGGAAAGAAAGCCTACCACCTGCCTACCACCAACAGATTTGCAGCCATTGACATTATCTGGGAAATACTAATGCTTTTGTAAACTTACTCCCACTCGAGAAAGGTTTCAGTCTAAACCGGTAGTAACACATTTCAATGGTTTGCTCTCTTCCATTATCCATAGCAGAGAAGACTTACCACAAACATTAAGGCTTTCACAGAAATCATATCTGCGATTTGATAACGGCTCAGGGAGCATTAGGAAGTATGAATGCCTAATTCAACTTGAATAAATCAGATTTTTATGGACTTGAGCAAGGCTTTTTTAGTGGTACTGAAACCTATGTAAGGATGTGCTTTTGTAAAATAAGGTGTAAAATCTAGATTAGATTGAATTGACTTATCATGTTAGTACACAGTTGCTTTCAAGGATACAGGAACAAACATGATAAAAGTCTCTGCCGTGAAGACTTAAAAATCTGAAATAAAAAGTGCAATAAAGGACTGGTAAAATAAAAACCTTTTTGAGTAAATAGTCTGTCAAAAATTAGTATCTATGGGAAAGTGACAGATATCTACTTTCATCCAAAGCATAATTCCCTAAACTAACACATTCTTTTATTCTCTTCGACATTAATTTATTTTATGCCTTTGCCACAGACTTGAATACCTTCTAACAAAAAATAGAGACAAAGTGGTGAAGTAGTGTGGGAAAGCTATATTATTGCTCACTGCACTCTATCTATTATGTGAATGCAGAGAGATCTTCAGTTTCCCAAACTGGCTACTAAGCACTTTTTTATAAAACATCAAATTTGCTGAAGTTTTCTATTATTAGTACCTCTCTGTATTTCTAAAGGCTCCTAAGTGTTTCTTTTTAACGCCCTAAAATGAAGTATAAAGAACCTATCAAGGGATTTAGTTGCACTTTGGACAATGCTAAGCTGAGCATTCAGACACCACTGACAGATACCAGCCCTCACGTAACTGCAGCCCAGTATGTCCAAACTCATGGTGCTCGTGTGCCAGGTCCCTCAAGCCCTGACCCTGCCAAGGTTCTCAGGGCACAAACTGATTTGCAAGCAGCAGAGAGCACCAATACATTTTCTGAGAACATGCTTACCAGAGCAAACATCATACACAGGGAGGGAAATAAAAAAAAGAAGGTGGCAAAAAATAAATATGAAAATAGCAGGAAGAAAGACTTTTTGAAACTGGAGTAAATGAAATTCTCTCTTGGGAGACAAATGACTCCACTGTACCTGATCTATAGAGAGTATTAGATTTGAGACTGTCTGCCTCCCAGGAGGTTCCCATTAACCAGAAAGTACTTGTTATTTGGCAAGACAACATTTTCATTTTCCCCTCTTGGAACTGTTCAGTTTGCTTTTAAATGTTTATTCTGCTAAATCGCAAGCAATTGACTCCGCAGACCAATGTTAGTCCACTCTTCTGTGAAGGAAGGGGGTCAGGTTTAAATTTCTCCTCCATTAGCTATTCAATCAATTATCCAAATTGGCAAAGTTTCAAGACAAGAAAGTCACTCACTTCATTCCAAAATAACTATTCAGTCAGTAGTTAGGGCACATTTCTGACCTGAAAGTGCCTGTGAGTGAAATTTTTTCTCCAACTCAGAAGTGTAGGTATGTTTTTAAAAGGTCATCCACCTAAATGGTAAGTGCTCTAATTACTGGATATTTGGGCATCAATTAGCAGCATGTTCTAATTATTTTAGAGAAAACGCAGATCTAGCTTATATGCTTCCTTTCAGAGGGCAGTAGGGACTTCCCCAGTGTTGGAAGTAGATGCCTTTAAGGTGTGTTTGACGTGTATTACTCTCCCATCATATTTCCTTGAAGCTGTCCCTCCTTCTGTTTGCTGATTTCTCTGAATCCCACTCTTTCTCATCTATCTCCTATATTTTTCATGGGAAGCCTAACTCAGGGTAGAGAACAACTCTTTATAAACAAAGTACCTGTCAGTTAAACATCGCAATGCTTGACAGTTGCATCCAAAAAGAAGTTTGAGTACTAAAAGACAGAGCTTCATTACTTCACTTTTGGTGTCTTGTCCCAACATTAGATGAATCATCCATATTTAAGTGTTTATGAGCTGGACACCATCCCCCAGGAGGTTAAGTGGTACAGACTGGGTAGCGGGCAACCTGCACACAGAGCAGAGAGCTATGTAAAGTCACGACACTGAACGGGCAGTTTGATACAGAGGAGAATGTTAATCACAAATTCTGTTTTAAATTTCACCTAGCCAGAAGTTAAGCACCCTGGAATTGAAAGATGTGCATCTGTCTGTCCAGGCTTCAGGTTTTGTTAGCAAAGTAGACATTTTTTTTTTCTTTTTAGAAACTGGAGGGAACACACAAAGAAATTAAATAAAGCTTTTCTTTTAAAATAAAAATAAAAGAGATGCGCTGGTGCTCCTCTAATAATTCTGTGATTGGATTTGCTGTCCAGAATGTTGCCAGACTGGGTTCAGTTCTGCTGATTCCCTGCTCTGGCTGTGGTACTGCCACCTGCTACTCACACAGACTGTTCTGAGATAAAAAACTGGTCACACCTGTAAGGAACCATGTAACTACATGGTTAGAATGGCAAAATTAAATATTTATTTGCCCACACAGAAGAGGCAAATGACTCTTTAGCCTAGTGCTTGAAGGAGCTGCCCAAGGAATGGGTACTTGGCTGCAGTACTTAGTCCTTAGCTGGCACGATGAAAGATTTGCACAGTCCTTGAACTTGTTCAGTCTTCAGAAGACTTAAGGTTCTTCTGGGGACATATACAAATAAAAATTTTAAGACTGCAAACTGTGTTAGAAATGGACAACTCCAGGGCAAGGTGGTGCTGGAGTTTGCTGTTCAGAGCCTAGGAGACTGCCTTTTGACTGGGAGAAGTAGTGTGGGTTTGCAGTGAATCCCCATTACCATACATTGGTTTGGTTTGCAAAGTGTGTGTGAATTAGATTTCTTTTGAAGTAAAGTAAATTGGAACCTCTGCTTAGAGTCTGTACCAAATGTACTATAACCTGCAGAGGGGACAAAAGGATCTGAACTACTTAGTCCTTTGAACAGCCTCAGACTACATGCAGGGGAATAACATTTTGGTCCAAGACACTAAACTAAATCTAGTCCATGGAAAAACTTATCGATCACATACCTTAAATATAAGGACCTCAGCACCAGCTGCTTTGATCTACCCATTTGCTCCTGTTGTGCTGAATTACTTGCTAATATGGACAAATAAATCCAAGTCACATTTCTACTGCCTAAAACCCTTAATGTATTTAGCTGTAAGTAGGATTGTGTGGATTTTGCCCTCAATCATCACAGATAATTGTTCGTGAAATCTTCAAATTCCCTCTTTTTTTCCTGGGGCAAATAAAAGAACTTTTCAATAATTATGTGAGAAGTGACAATTTGGGAAACAATGTAAAGGAAAAGATGGAACTTAAGAACTGAAATAAAACAAATTTGAGGAATGAAAGGAACAAAGGCAGGAAGAAAGTGTCACACAAGTTAAGGAAAGATCAGTAATGACTAAGAGACTAGAAAGGAAAACAGATGGTAATGAAGTAGCAGGAATACTATTTTGAAGCAATACGTTGTAGAAAGCTTAAAAAAACCCATATCAGTAGATAGTGTAGTTTACTATCTAGACTGCTCAGTGACTATTCTCTCAAGTCTATACTAGCCTTTTCTCATTGCTGCTGAAATAGCCTGTGATTATCACCTATTACCTTCCCTTCATGGCATCAAAAGTATTCTCCATATTTTGGGGAAAATCTGTGCTAAAACAAATTTGTACAGTAGGAAAAGGAATGGCTGGAGCTGAGGACTGGGAACCTAGTGCCTCGGCTTCCATTTCTAGCTTTGCACCTCTGACCTTCAGAAAGCCATAATTCTGGAGTCATTTTTTCTACTTACCTGAAAACTACAGATAGTCCATAACCATTACACAGCATTAAGCACTTAGAAAAATGGGGCACAAACATCAAAATGACTTATTCTATAACAACCCAGTGAAAGGAACAAATATTATCTGCATAGTAATGCAAGCAAAAAGAATTACAAATTAGGCCAATCCAACAAAGTTCAAGAAAAGAGATAAATTCATAAATCCACCACAGGAAATTGCTCTATTGGGGGGGCAGGGGGGAAGCTAACTTTCAGGGAGGAGGATTTTAACCAGGTAGGATTCCTGAGAAGCTCAGCTGCTATGTGGACCAGGAGGAATAGGACTATATATGTATGTATGTGTACATACATATGTATATTCCTATGTAAGTGTATATACACACCTAAAAAATTTTATGATTAAGACATAGTGACACTCTTCATCAGTCCTGGTTAATAAGGAAGGTCCCAGATGACTGGAGGCTTGCCAATATGATGCCCATCTACAAGAAGGGCCAGAAGGACGATCTCGGGAACTACAGGCCTGTCAGCCTGACCTTGGTACCAAGGAAGATTATGGAGCCGTTCATCCTGAGGGCACTCACAGGGCATGTGCAGAACAACCAAGAGATCAGTCCCAGCCAGCATGGGTTCATGAAATGCAGGTCCTGTTTGTCCAACCTGATCTCCTTCTATGACCAGGTGACCTGCCTAGTGGATGAGGGAAAGGCTGTGGGGTTGTCTACCTGGACTTTAGTAAAGCCTTTGACAGCATCTCTCACAGCATTCTCCTGGAGAAACTGGTGGCTTGTGGCTTAGGCAGGTGTACTCTTCGCTGGGTAAAAAAACATGGCTGGATGGCTGAGCCCAAAGAGTTGTGGTGAAAGGAGATAAATACAGGTGGTGGCCGGTCATAAGTGGTGTTCCCCAGG
>NW_010557112.1:10799-22889 GCF_000687285.1 Phaethon lepturus | reverse complement strand
CAGGCTGCCCAGGGAGGTGGTAGAGTCACCCATGTCACCATCTCTGGAAGTGTTCAAAAAAACCTGTGGACGTGGCATTTCAGGACATGGTTTAGTGGGCATGGTGCTGTTGGGTTGATGATCTTAAACGTCTTTTCCAACCTTAATGATTCTGTGCTAATTGGTTGTAGCACTTAGTTGGGCTTTCCGTCAGCCCATTGTGCATAAAGGTTGGTCGGCCTGGAGAGCTAGGGGAGGTGATCTGTGACTTTGGCACTGCTGAAGGTGACATGTGGCTCTTTGCAGAGGTGTGTAGGCAGGATGGCCAGCACAAGGCTGTGAACTGGGACCCTGGACATCTTGAGAGAAGCCTCAGTGACAGCTAATGTCTCCTGGGACCTGCTGAGTCCAGAACTCCCTTTCACATGCACCAATTCATTCAGCAGCAGTATTTTGCCCTTTTGGAGGGGCTAAGCTTCCTGCAACACACGCACCTGCTGATCAGGAGAGAAAATTCAAGGTGGTGGTGCTCGAGTGTGAAATTGCTGACTTCTTCTTCCACAAACTCAGAAGTCTGATGCAATGCTATAGTAGTCTCATTGCCAAATGAGAGGGGAAAAGCTATTTGAAGAGCTGATGTCTTTCTGTATTAAAGCCTTCCATCTTCTAGGTACAGTAATAATTGGAGCCTTAGAAGAGAATGAACTGAAATACCGCCTTAATTATAGATCTGCTGACACTCAGAGCTGCTTGCTTATTTTGAGTTGGATCTAATGTCCACCTACACTTTAGATTTGTCTGCTCTTGGACTAACAAGCTCCAAGAGTTTTTGCTAACAAGACTGCTCCAAGGACATTTTGTTACATTGCTGATGGATTCTGTGGGTGGATGGTACAGAATGCAATGCTCAAGAAGTGGCAGTTTTTAATTTTAGTTTTGTATTAGTTCATAACAACTTTTAAGCATCTTTCCTGCACTCTCTCTCCCCAGTCAAATCAGTGTGTAGTTCAAACAACAAATAACTGTTATGTAAACTTCAGGTAAAGTTGTAAGATCCTGATCGAGAGCTACCTCTGTGAGATCTGAATGTGATTTGAGTGTCAATTAAGTCGGGGGGGGGGAGTGGTTTTTTTTGGACAAAATAGCTAAAACACACTGAGCAAGTGAGCAGAATGCAGCTGATAAATACTGAATTTTGTTATTGTACATACCACCACACTTCTCTTGACACGGGACTATCCCAAATGCTATCAGACCTGATGCTTTTTTGTACTTACCTACACATTTGTACGATCCAGGAAGAGAACTTTTTCTCCATATACCAGCCTGCTTATTTTGCTTGTCCTTATTTAACTGTGCCTTCGAGTGACCTCTGAGCACTTGGACTGGGTTCCTTTTGGAGGAAACTGTCTAGAGGAGCAGCTCCTAAAGGGCATTTGGTCCAAAGAGCTAGGCCAAAGCTAGCCTGAAATAAGGCCCTCTGAAATCTGTGTAGAGTGGATGTGATATCCTTAGCCTCTCCCTCCAGATCTGCTGCTGTTAAGCTGTCTGAATTGCTGATGCAGACACAGCTGCTGTACTCTTCTCAACTTTTTAAATTAAAGATTATCAAGCCTTCTAGGAAGGGGAGGTGGCATCTGCAATCCATCTTGTATTGCTGCTGTGGCAACTTCAGTTTGAAATCTAATTTAAAAAGCAGGCAATGCTTTGGCTACTTCTTTTTTTTTTTTTTTTTTTTTTACTTCTGTTATTCCCTCTTTTTTTATTGTCTCCCACTTCAGTGCCCCTACAGAGGCAGAGTAGCAATAACGTTGCAGCTCCCCTCTCATTGTCTTCTAGACCATCAACGATTCATGGACTGCAGCAGCAGCGATGCTCAAAGCAGGATGACCACTGTATTTGGGTGGGGTTGCTAGGTCGCTGTCCCATGGAGTTTTGGAAACATCTAAGGATGAAGACTGCTCAGACTGTCCCAGTGCTTGACTGGTTCCCTCTGTCCTTTGCATCCTGCACACGCAGCAAGACCTTGAGCCAGAATAACTAAAGACAGAGGAATTTGTTGTCCAGAGCTTTATGCAAAGCTGCTTGTTCAAGTGGGAGAACTGGTGTTCCAAACACAGACAGACATCCCTAGGATACTAACTGCAGACCTACTAGGGCTAATCAACAGAGAAAGCTGAATGACAGAGTACATCTTTTGACCAGACTGTACCAGCTTGTAAGGATCTTAGCACCTTTCTGGAAGAGGGATGCTCAAGCCCTCTAGTCCATAAACTCTGCATGTCTTTCTCGGAAGCTTTCTGTTTGCTCCCATCCACGCTGGCACAGTGGTTCTTGTTCCCTAATGTACAAAATAAGCCATATTTAGATGGGATGGGGTCTCCTCACCAGAAGAGCCTCATGCCTGGTGAATGAGGCAATCCCCTGGTGCAGGTTTGAGCCCCTTGGGCAGAAGAGAGAATTAAGCTGAGTTGCTGACACCTGTGGTGCATGGTGCAATTAAACCCTTGGATAAATAAGGGGGGACGATGGGACTTTGGGCTGTTTCAATAAAAGCTTTCTCTTCCAGCAGGGTCTTAAAAGAAAACCACAGCTGCCTTCTGGGTTGTGCGGGCTCTGTGCCCACCAAGAGGACCAAGCTCACAGAGGGGACTGGGGCTCTGTATGGGTATCTTGTTGCCCCAAGGTGCTTAGCTGTGCTTGTTAATGACTGTTACGGCATCCACAGGCAGTAATTATGGCTTCCCTCTACGAGAAGCAAACCAGGCCTGCCTGGGAGATTTATCCAGGAGGCTAGGTAGGGGAGGGGGAGGTTGCCGCCTCTTCTAGCTTGCTCCCTGCTGTCAGGACTACAGCAGGGTCTGCTTTGCCATTTAATAGGTGGCTTTGAGCAACATAGTTCAGGAGAAATGGAGACAAAGTTTGACTTGTACCATCTTTTATTCTGAGCTACTTAATATGTTGACACGTTGGCAGATGCCATTCAAGGATGCCATGCTGAAAGGGGCAGATGGGAGAGTAACCAAAAACCAGAAGAGGCTGGATGTTCTGCCCAGCTGCTGAGACCCATGCAGAGCATCATTTCAAATGGTCTCTGTTCTCGGTATTTGGCTAAGTGTGAAAACAGCTTCTTGTAATCCTGTCCTCTTTCTTGCCAATCATACCACTCTGCTGAAGGCCTTTTGTAGAAATTAGGTCTCTGCAGGGAATGGATAATGAGATCTGTTTAACCTTTCGGCAGAGCAGAAGCTTTGGAAGCACACAGTTAAGGGGAATGAGCTTTAGCTTAAAAGGAAGCCGGCTGCTAAATAGCAAACCAAAACAGCCAATTAATATACACAGCAGAATGAGGCAATATAATGGGAGAAAATAATTGGAGAGCCTGAACGCTAGTTTACAAAGATTCGTGGCACTGCTGCTAAATGCACCGTTGATACTTTTGCAGCCTGTCAGCAGATCAATGCTCGCTTCTCACTGGTGCGAGAGGGTCTTTCTGTCAGCTATCACGGGAGAAGTCAGAGGCAGCGACCCTGTGAACAGTGCTGAGGCTTGTACGAGTTACCGTCCTGCGTACCGCTGTGGAAGCATCCCTGACTCATCCCGCACTGCAGCCGTGCCAGCAGGTGGGTGGGGAAAAAAAAAAAGTAACGGCAGGTGGTTTGCCATTAGTGGACGGTCGCTCTGGATTTTTTTTGTGTGAAGTGTAAGTGAACCACTAGTAATAAAAAGGGTTTTCTTCATGATTACAGGTCTGAAGTCTGCTGCTTACCCAGGTTATGTGAGCAGCCACATGAGGTTCACGGCAGGCTGCTCTGATCCAGAGAAGTCACTGCTCTGATTTTCCTTTACCCAGACGTGCTTGCACTCACAATCTGCACTCACCAAACCCTGCCAAACCTGGAGGGTAACATTTTGCATCCACCTCACCTGCAGAGAGCAAGTCAGGTGCTGCGCAAGCAGGGTAAGGCCATGGAGGGGCAAGTTAAGCTGCCAGTTCTCCAGGTACTTAAGCCAACCATGGTCAGGGACCTGCACGTAGGCAGAAGTGTCCACAGGACTGCGGTCACAGGAGGTGAAATGAAGGAGTGTCCTTTGAATACCTGGGCTGTGACATACCTGTTTTGGTCAGGTCCTCCTTTCCCAGGGCTCAGCTCTGACATGCCTGCTTCCTCTTTGGGTCTGGCTCATCCCTTCCCAAATTCGCTCAGGTGGATATTTGGTTGGCCTTACTGCTGGGAGTAGTTTAACTTAGATGAGATGATTCACTGTGAGAAAGCTGGGTGCGTACTTCCAGCTCTGCTGGATCAGGGAACAGAATAGACACCTGGTGTTAAGGCCATAAGTTAGCATGACATCTGAATACAAGATTTGTCTTTTATAGAGTTCATTAAAAAAGTAGCTCTGATCTACAGCGATTCCCATGAAAGTTAAGGTGTACTTTTTATTCCTGTACTAGAAACTCAAGTTTGCAATAATTTGTCATTATTCTCTGGAAATCTAGGGAAATTTCTTATTTCACAGGCTGTGTACCAATGGGAAATGTGACTTCTAATAGAAACCTCAGTAACTTAGTTTGGACTAGCTCCTGTTTTGTGAAGTGGGTAAGCTTTATATACCTTATGTATATATAGTTTATATAGAAACCCTTCACCATTATATAAACCTTTTGCTGCATATTTGTTGGGATCAGATCATGTCTAAAGAAACTGCTCTCACTGAGATCAAAGGGAAATGCTTTCCCTTCTCCATTCTTTTAAATCACTACATTACTAAAACTAATCTGTTCCCTGTCAATTGTTTGCAAAGCAGTTGAACTAATTTCTCATTGCAGCCCATTATAAATCACTCCTCATTTCGATCTCATTTAGCTAATTCAGTCATCAAAGGATTGCAGGAGGCATGAAGTATTTTATTGATGCATTTAGCTCTTCACAGAATTATGAAAAGTATTGAACTTTTGAGGTCTATCTATTTGCAGATGGCTTTTGTGAAGCAAGGAGAGGTTTCATTCCCTTCCTTGGAAGACAGAACCATTAAAAAAGAAAATCCAAGCAGCGAGAGACTCTCTCTAGGCTTGTGTGGGAGATTGATGAATGATCTGACTTGTTTTCATATAATGTGTTAAAACTTTCATCTCTTGACACCATGCTGAATTTTTCAGGACTTCACCAGATTAATTTTAATTTACAGAGCTGACTGAAAGAATTGAGGTCTGGTAGAAAATGGCAGGAAAAATATGAAGTAATTCTGAAGTTGTTTCTATTTAACACTTCAAATGTTAAATACACAAGGAATTATATCATCTAAGGCAAAACAGTCCATGTAACAGATGTTGATGGACAATTAATGAGATGAATGTAATTATGCATATTTGTAAGCCTCTGGTTCAATATATCTACTATAAGAAGTCATATTTCTTCCAGCATATTGGACACAAAGATGCTTCTCATGGAGGCAAAAGTTACAGCATTTGCTAACAAGAGCAAGTCTTGATTTTCCAAACAGCTGTTGCCTACCCCCAAAGTGACAGTGACTCCTGCTATGGTATGTGTCATCCTGATCCCACTCCCCTAAATATCCATGGGAATACTTACATTTACAAGGAGGTCAGCAGAGCCAGCTACTGAACTTTTCTTTTTGCCTGATTGCAGTTTATCCTTCTATGAAATAGTACAGACTGTCTGGGGGTGTTGGGAAACTTCATTAATTATCTGCCCATGTGCAAATGATTTCTGTTATGTAAAGCTTAAAGTATGGATGTCCTGGATTCTTCAAGTTGAGTATCACTTTTTGTGGCTTAGTTGTTCCTGGCCTTGGGTGATTAGAGAAGTGTTTGTGAGGGCCACCTCCATGGCATGAGAAGACCAGCAATGGACAGTTGCAAAGACGGATCTCTGCCACAGCACCAAAGTATCAACTATTTTCTTTAGCAAGAAAGTGCGGGTGGTAAAAAGGTGCAAAGTTTGGTGGGATGAAGCAAAAACAAGAGAATATGCAAAATGTGGAGTTCGGTTTCCCATCTGGTAACATCCCCAACAGAGGTGCATTCCCTCTGATTACGTCTAGCTAGCGAATTTAATAGTGCTGGGGAATGAGATGGGAACGGGATCCTGCAGGGTGAACCAAGTCCAGACCAAAGGGTTGATCCTGGAAATGCTTGAAGAAGTTTCTTCTTGTTTTCTTTCTCCCCCTGAGAAGAGAGGGAGGAGGAGAACCCTCAAGACAGTGGAAGAGATGAAGGGCATCAGGCACAAGTAGGTAAAAAGGGGCTCAGATCAGAGGCTTAAATGAGATGTCCGTCCATCGCTAGAGAAGAAGGGTGGAGGTGAGTGAGGTAATAAAGAAAAACTTGAGAGCTCTCTTTTTGAGGAATATTCTGTGATATTTGGTGCTGGGATACAGTAGGAGAAGCACTGTTCTCAAAGGATGGGCTTCATGTGTGTAGCTGTGGACTGTGCACTGAGGTTAGCAGGGTGGATGAGACCAAAAAGAGAAGACCAAAAGGAGAATAGTGTATAGGAAGAAAAAAGTCAGATAAACATGGATGCACTGATCTATAGAGAAATGTTAGGGGGTAGACTGCAAGTAAGTGCTTCTGTTAATGAAAGCAGTAATCAGGCAGGTTTTCAATTTGTAAAATCAATCAGTAAAAAAATCATACCTAATTCAAGCCAGGACAAGACACTACTGTCACAGGGAAGTGATTGTGCCCCTGTACTTGGCACTGGTGAGGCCGCACCTCGAATCCTGTGTTCAGTTTTGGGCCCCTCACTACAAGAAGGACGTTGAGGTGCTGGAGCGTGTCCAGAGAAGGGCAACGAAGCTGGTGAGGGGTCTGGAGCACAAGTCTTACGAGGAGCGGCTGAGGGAACTGGGGTGGTTCAGTCTGGAGAAGAGGAGGCTGAGGGGAGACCTTATCGCTCTCTACAACTACCTGAAAGGGGGTTGTGGTGAGGTGGGTGTTGGTCTCTTCTCCCAAGAAACTAGTGATAGGAAATGGCCTCAAGTTGTGCCAGGGGAGGTTTAGATTGGATAGTAGGAAAAATTTCTTCACTGGGAGAGCGGTCCAGCATTGGAACAGGCTGCCCAGGGAGGTGGTGGAGTCGCCATCTCTGGAAGTGTTCAAAAAACGTGCGGATGTGGCACTTCGGGAAATGGTTTAGGGGACATGGTGGCGTTGGGTTAACGGCTGGACTTCATGATGTTGAAGGTCCTTTCCAACCTTAGTGATTCTGTGATATTTGCATACTAATAAGCTGTCTTTAGCATAAGCTCAGCAAAAGCTATGCATCTTTCAGGTGGGAGGAGCTGTTTATATCCAGTTTTACAAGACACATTAAGCATGGTGGCATCATGTGTCTGGCATATATTACAGCTCTAGCCCAGCGGATAAGATGGGCTTTCTCTCTCCGTTAAGATGTCAAATGTTATTTTCCCTTTAACAGCACTACGCTGATATTTTCAAACTACTGCCCTGTGCATTTGCAGTGTATTATAAAAGAGATACCGGGGCAATTTTAAAAATAGTTCCATAACAATGCTGTCACTGGCTTATCGGTAGCAGTCCCACTTTGAATGCAGATATAGAAAAGAGAGGAAGAGGGAGAAAACATCTGTTTGTCCTTTTGTTGACTAGTAGCTGATACTTCAGGACTTACAACCTCAGGGTGTTTCTGATGAGAAAATGGTGATGAAGAGCTTTGGTGGTATCTCTATAAAACACACACCCTCCTGTCCTTCTCCTCTCCTGGTGTCAGGATAACCAGCAAGCACATGGGTGTCCTCCTAGCACGCTTCCATTGCTCCGGGCTTCAGCCAAGGGGAAACCTTTAACATCAAATCCACATCAGCTGTAACTGTTACTCTGAGCCGGTGTGGAGCACATGGGATTTCCTTAGGAAGTCATGCAAGAAACCGGGCCCTGCCCTATCCCCTGGGTTGTGTCTCATTCACCTTGTTCTGAAATGGAGGTAGTTCCCTGGAGATCTAGGTGCTCAGCTGAATACCTTGCTCGGAAAGCAGGCAGAGGAAAATTGAGAGTTTTCTGCAGACTCAACTTTCCCCCATAGACGCTCCCCCAAAAGGCCAAGCCATTTCCCTGCAGTGCAAGGGACCCCTTGGAGCAGGGCACCTCCGCACAGAGATGCAGAAGTCGCGCGCTCCCCGTCAGTGCTGGTGGATATCACTCCATTACCCCATCAGATGAGGAACACGTGCAAACCAGAGCACATTGTGCCCTGGCCCATGGCGTGGCGGTCAGTGCAGATGGGATTCTGGCTGAGGCCGAGCAGCTGGTGGGGCTACATGGGATGGGTTCTTGGGCCCACCAGGATCCAGGGAGCGCTTGGAGCCATTGGCTCACCCCCCAGCTTTGCTGGTAGTGAGACAAAAACTTACCTGGAGCAGAGCTGCCCACCTGCAGGTTATGGTTAAGAAAGTATGGAACAAGGCAGCATAGTATGGAAGTCCTGTGAACGGTCTGGATTTCATGGGGTGCTAGATCTCTCACATACCACCATGGGAGGACTACCAGGCTGTTGTGGTATACGTTGCTCTGTGGTTTAGGGAAGGCGCGCTCATGGACGAGGCATGGAAATGGGTTCAGCTGCTCACTGTGGCAATTTTTTCTTACATAAACACCATGGCTTTGGGGGCCTCATATTCCTCACCAGTAAAATTCATATTTGTGTTTCCTGACCACATATTGGTGTTTTAGTGATTTATATCTGCAGCGAGCTATGTAACACTATAAGGGCAATTGCTGCATTGGGGTAGTCATTGGTTTGTCTATTTGTCCATCTTTGTCAGATTTTCCAGTACAGGAGATCTCTGCTGTTGCCATACTTATTGTGCATCTCAATGGCTACAAATAGTCTGCAAGTAAATGCTGCTATTCCACTTGATAAAGTTTAACAGGCTTTTGCAGAACTTTGTTAGCTCTGATTTTCCATTATTTTATTTTATTTCATTGTAATGCAGCTGGCTTTTTTCATGAAATACGCTTAAGGAAGTGCTTCGCAAGATAAAATAGAAACATTTCAATCATAAAATCGTAGCATAGGTTGGGCTGGAAAGGAACTTAAAGATCATTTAGTTCCAAGCCCCCTGCCATGGGGAGGGACACCTTCCAGCAGACCAGGTTGCTCAAAGCCCCATCCAACCTGGCCTTAAATGCTTCCAGGGATGGGGCATCCACAGCTTCTCTGGGCAACCTGTTTCAGTGCCTCACCACCCTCAGAATGAAGAACCTCTTACCCTCTTTTGGTTTAAAGCTATTACCCCTTCTCCTATCACTACATGCCCTTGTAAAAAGTCCCTCTCCACCTTTCTTGTAGGCCCCCCTCAGGTATTGGAAGGCTGCTACAAGGTGTCCCCAGAGCCTTCTCTTCTCTAGGTGGAACAACCTCAACTCTTGCAGCCTTTCTTCATAGGAGAGGTGTTCCAGCCCTCTGATGATCTTCATGGCCCTCCTCTGGACTCAATTCAACAGGTCCATGTCCTTCTTATGTTGAGGCCACCAGAGCTGGATGCAGTACTCCAGGTGGGGTCTCACCAGAGCAGAGGGGCAGAATCACCTCCCTCGACCTGCTGGCCACGCTTCTTTTGATGCAGCCCAGGATATGGTTGGCTTTCTGGACTGTGTGCACACATTGCTAGGCCATATTGAACTTCTCACCAACCAACACCCCCAAGTCCTTTTCCCTTCAGTGTGCAGGATCTTGCACTTGTCCTTGTTGAAGTTCACGAGTTTCACATGGGCCCATCTCTCAAGCCTGTCAATATCCCTCTGAATGGCACCCCTTCCCTCCAGTGTGTCAACGGCACCACACAGCTTGGTGTCATCGGCAAACTTGCTGAGGGTGGGCTCAAATCCCACGGTCCATGTCGCTGACAAAGATGTTAAACAGCAGCAGCCCAAATACCAACCCCTGAGAAACACCACTCGGCACTGGTCTCCACATGGACATCAAGCCGTTAACCACAACTCTTTGAGTGTGACCATCCAGCCAATTCTGTATCCACTTAGTGGTCCATTCGTCTCTCCAATTTAGAGAAGAGGATAGTGTCAGATGCTTTGCACAAGACCAGGCAGACGGCCTTCCCTTACCCACCAGTGCTGTAACCCCATTGTAGAAGGCCACCAAATTTGTCAGGCACAATTTGCCTTTAGTGAAGCCATGTTGGCTGTCACCAATCACCTCCTTATTTTTTATGTGCCTTAGCATAGTTTCCAGGAGGATCTGCTCCATGATCCTGCCGAGCACAGAGGTGAGACTGACTGGCCTGTAGTTCCCCGCGTCTTCCTTTTTTCACCTTTTTAAAAAAGGGGGTTTGATAGCCCAGAAAGCAGTTCAGATCTTGCTCTCACTGTTCGAGGACTGGAACAAGCTGACCCTATTTAGGGAGACTTCTCTGTTCAAGGGCTCGAATGCTGCTTCAGGGATGTTGGAGTTTTCAGGAGATGGCAGGAAAGATGAGAAACTTCTGCAGCATCACCGCTCACAAGCATGTCAGGCACAAAGTAAATGCAATTGTGCACAAGATGGCAATGTTCTCCACAAAAAGGACCTTTCCTTCCTTCCTTGCTACAGTCTGCCTGTGTATTTTAGATATAATGCTGGTTTCAGTGTAATATCAATGGGCAGCACTTCAGATGCTCCATTCTGCTGTGTGCAGGATTGAAGTCTCTGTGACTACATACAGTGAGATATGCATGCCAGCTGTATGTTCAGATACGCTCAATTATCACTACAGGCATGTGTAAATCTGTCCCACAGGCTTCTAACAGCTTTAGCTAACGCAGCAGACAGCAGCTTGTTTTTTCTGCGTTCTGACCTGACTATTACTGCACATGAACATCCTGTCTAGAGCACTAACTTAGCAAGACTGTTTTTCAGGAAGAATACATCTGTCACCATGTTGGTCACGAATAGCTGGTCATACACACTTCTGATTCAGCCATCACCACAGCTGCAGGCATCTTGTCCACAAAAGCATCGCATTTAAATCAGCTTCCAGAAAGAGCTTGGAGCAAGTAAGGAAAGCCAGTAAAGGCTGAGGAATGGGCTCAGCGTGTCTGTGGCAGAGCAGTTCCATCTCAGTGCGTGAGATATGTGAAAGTCTTCACAGGACTGAGGTGTGCCAGTTCCTCGTTGTCAGCCCTGTCTGAGGTAAGATCACTCCCATGCCTTTCTCTAGGATGGTCTACTTCTCCTTTGGAGAAATGCCTATGTAAGTAGATGGCTTTTATGGGTTAAGCATTAGGACGCTCCTGATTTAGAGAGCAGAGAGCACCTTGGACCAGGAGCAGACACCTCTAATATTGAGTGAAGAAGCTGAGGGCTAATATCTGTCAGTGGCGTTGAAAAGACCCAGAAACTTAAAATCCAAGAAGTTTATTTTGGATCCTGTATTGGTTTGAAAGAAGAATACTGATAAAATATTTGTCCAAATTGATTATGGACATATGAGCGCATCCCTTCACAGATCTTCAGTTTTCTGATCAGCCTCAGAAAGTCCCGGGCTTGGCACCGCAGGTACCGGTCTGGGTGGGTGGCTGCCATGCCAGCCAGCTGGCCAGCTGGGGAAAAGGCACAAGAGCCTCTTCCCAGTCCCTGCGGACATCCCACCCCTCAGCAGCCACTGCTACAGAGTCAGTCAGCCTCCTCGTAGCCGAGCCACATGCAAGGCTGTGGCCACACCGCTGCCAGCGCTGCCTCTCCCCGCTGCAGCTCTGCTCCCTGTTTAGCGGTGCGAAGGCACCGGAGAGGGTCCTGCAGGAGAGCAGTAGAACTTGCCACCTCCATGTCCTGGTTTCAGCCAGGATAGAGTTAATTTTCTTCACAGAAGCTGGTGTGAGACTGTTTTGGATTTGGGATGAGAAAATGCTGATAACGTGCTGATGTGTTGGGCTGTTGCTGAGCAGTCAAGGACAGTCCAGCTTCTCGTGCTGCCCTGCCAACGAGAAGGCTGGGGGGGCACGGGGAGCTGGGAGGGGACACAGCCAGGACAGCTGACCCAGGCTGGCCAAAGGGGTATTCCCTACCACACAACATCATGCTCAGTATATAAAGCTGGGACAAAGAAGAAGGAAGGGGTGGAGGGACATTC
>NW_010557112.1:5793-10701 GCF_000687285.1 Phaethon lepturus | reverse complement strand
GCTTTTGCTTTACCTATTAAACTGTCTTTATCTCAAACCATGAATTTCCTCACTTTTACTCTTCCAATTCTCTGCCCCGTCCCACCGTGGGGGAGTGAGCGAGTGGCTGCGTGGGGCTTAGTTGCCGGCTGGGGCTAAACCACAATGTTCCACTAGCAAAGACTAATTTCTGGACTTGGTGAGGGCACATCCAGGCACAGCCCTGTGTGACGCTCTACCTGAGAGCTGGTTTCTCCCACCGAACCGTACTGGAGCTCCTGGCAGCCCTAAGCAAGAGTGCAGTCCTGGTGTGGCAGATCCCAGGAAACGGCGTGTGGTCTCACATCCCCCACCTGAACGAACAGCAGTGCATAATCCACTGAGGAGCTTTTTGGTGTCTATCACTCATTGAGTAGACTAGGAGGGATCTCAGCCCTAACGTGATATTTATAAAGCTCTTGTCCTAAACCCCTGCTACAGATGGTGATCCAGCTCATCTTCACAGGCTCACCTTCTTCTGTTCTTCCTGAAGACACATTTCTGCCTGACAGTGTTGCTTTGATACTTTGTTTACAGAAGAAGAAACTGTCCAGGTTGACCCCCAGTTTTTCATGGCCAAAAAGCCCTCAACCTCACCGTCAGGTATGATGATGAGGAAAGCAATGTCAATTCAAACAGTTTTAAAGTCAGAGCCGCACTCTGGATGAGCACACTGAGAAATGGCCAAAGAGGACCTGCCTAGAACTACCGGAGCACGCAGCATCCAACATACCTGTGAATAACGGCACAGTGGACATCTCCCTTGTATTGAGGAGGATGTGTGGACTCTGAAGTCTCAGGATCTAACGCTGAGCTTCGCAAAGCTGTAGTGCTGTTCTGTGAGATATCAGGATCCAGCGTCTTGGTGGACCGGTTGTTACCTGGAACATGCGTAGTCACTCACAACAGATCAAAAAAGAATTTTACCAAGCAATAAGTGAAGTTCCTTGAGATGGACTAGCCACTGGGCACTTTGTCCTCTCCTTCAGAGCCCTTCCCAGGTGGGATTCTGCAGTTTAATTTTTTAAGCTTAGTTTTCTAATCTGCAGTAGGCACAAACCACAATTTATGCTTTTCACAGGGAGCAGAAGGGCTTTCCAAGGGCACATACGTGGCATGGGTGTGCACGGTGGGCCAGGAAGTTTCTGGGTTCAGGTACATGCAGTGTCCGTATGAGCTTACTGCCTGTGCCCACGGGCAGAGCACCCTGTACATCTCTATTCATGTACGTGACTGACATTCTGTTACTAGAACCTCCATAGAGCTTTTCAAACCTTAAATAACCCAGCCTCATAATCACTTTGGGAGGTAATTAAGCCGCCTGGTTATCAACAGCGGAACTGAGTTGGGATCTAGATTTTGGATGAGATATCCTTTTCTTTTGCAGGCCAGGTCACAAAACATTAATACAAGTGGTGCGGACCAGGATTTCTCCTTCTGTCATGGCTCAGCATCAATACTTGAATCAGATGTTTAGGAAGCTCCAATTTCTCAGCCCTGTTCTCCAAACGTCTTCCTGTAAGACAGGATCCCAATGTACCTTGTTAGAAAAATGAACGGAACAGGATGTTTTAAAAAATCTAAACTGTGCTTAGACCATGGTAATTTGGAGAACATCACAGGCATGTTTCTGTGTCTCGATGCAATGCTAGTGTCTTTCTTTGTATCAGGTTTTAGCCTAATCTGTGATGGACTGAACTTTTTTTTTCTTTTTACCATGGCAACCTCACTATGGTGATTTCAGGGCTAGGGAGCTTTATATTTATCTTGACCAGCATGAAGAAGTCTGAGCCTCATTAACTGAGGAAGGTGGATGGATAGCATATGGAATGCACCGCACACGAGACAGCACTTCCCTTCCCAGGGCAACTGGGGCACTCGTATTATCTACACGAGCTGCAAGTTTCCTTTTGGAAATACTGAGTTGCTAACTGTTCTCTCTGTCCCAAGGGAAGAAAATCCAGACAGATGGCTTCAGAGAAACCTTGCATCTTTAAGGGAAGATATCCTCCTGGAACAATAATTAATGCTGGTGGGATTTTTTTTTTCTTTTTTGAGAAACTTGGAAGGAATTCAGTATCACCAGAGGGCATTAACAGAGAGCCTAGCAGAGGACAGAGAAAGATAAAGAGGGGGAAAAATAGCTATCACAAAACAGTGATCCTATTAAAATGACATTGAAGAATTCTATTAGTGCTCTTTGCCCCCTCGCCCGCCTGCCTTCGAAGATTCGAGGCGAAACACGAGTGCTTGTCAGTCAGACAAAACCTACTAATAATCTCTGCTAAAAGGTGACATTCACACATTACAGAGGGACACGAGGGGCTCCGGGCTGACCATGTCAGGAGTCTGCCGGCAGAGAAGCTGCATCTGGCTGCGGATGCTCCACGCCGCAGGGAAAGGGATGGTGGGGCAGACGTAGGCTTGGGCCGCTCACCCACCCAGAGGCTCAGCAGCTCTGCCCGTATGAGTGTGGATGAGCTGCTGGAAGAGTAGCAGCGATACCGTGGCAGCGTTGCCTCCACGTGAAAGGAGGCTGGTGCTATGCAGATTTTATGTCAGGATTCTGGAGCGCTGGGCAAGTGGGGTGGACTTCCTCCTCACTACACCCCAGTTGAAACGCCTTGCTATGCTGCTGTCCGAGGGTCGCTGGTAAAACCTCATCCGTATTTAAATACCATTGTTTGAGCTTTGGATATGTTGACGAAGAAATTCTTCACTCTGAGGGTGGTGAGGCACTGGAACAGGTTGCCCAGAGAAGTTGTGGATGCCCCATCCCTGGAAGCGTTCAAGGCCAGGTTGGATGGGGCTTTGAGCAACCTGGTCAGGTGGAAGGTGTCCATGTCCATGGCAGGGGGTTGGAACTAGATGATCTTTAAGTTCCTTTCCAAGCCAAACCATTCTATGATTTTATGACTCTTATTGTTGGTGACGATCATTAGAAGCACACAAGTACAGGGGGAAGAAAATCTAAATCCTAAGCTAGTCTTTTCCAAAAAAAAAAAGTAACTACCACCTCAGTTGTGCTGCTTAGTTTGGTACTGTGTGCTATATCCCAGGGTTCCCCAAAACAGTCGTAATTTTGGGAGCCACAAAAACTGAGACTAAAGATTGCTCTCTACCCAAGATCACTGGGAAAATACAAAAACTTCTTTCCCCACTAGCAGCTAAACCTTCTCATTTTCATTTCCTGAACTTGTTCTGCCAGTACGTTTCAGCAAGTGTCTGTTAATACTGGAGTATCCAGTGCACCATGCACAGGATTAAGAATGTATTCTTTTCTTAGACACATTCAAAATAAGTTTTGAATTCTATTAATTTCTCTCTCTCACAATTTTTTTAGTAAGAATACCTATTTGGATCAGGATCAAAGGGGTAGTTTATTGCTCTTTGTAGAAAAGCAGATTCTCTTTTACCTTTGGAAATTGCTAAGCATAGCACAGAAAACTCGTACACCATCTTGTCTGCTTTACTCAGCAGAGATAATGTCTCAGCTGGAGTACTTTGTGTAGCATTGGGCGATACGGACCAGCTGGAGTGAAGCCAAAGGGAGCTGCAGGAAGGATCGTAGGGCTGGATATCACGACCTACCAGGAAGAATGACTGCATTGAGGTTGCTTTGCTTAAAGGAAAGAAGATTAAGGATGGGGGAAGGGAGAATGATAACATTCCTCAAATATGCAAAAGACTGCTGCTGAGAGAAGAGGAAAAATTTCTTCTCCCTGGTGGAAAGCAAAAGAAATAATGGGTTCAAATTGCAGCGAGGATAACTTAAGTTAGGCATTATGAAAAAGCTTTCTAACAGGAAGAAAAATGAAGCACTGGACAGGATTGTCTGGAGAGACATGTTACAGACCCCCTTGTAGGTCTATAAAACCAAATTAAGCAACTGTTCCTATTGGGCAAAGGAAAGGAACAGATGACCTTGGGAGTTAAAGGAACTATTATGACATTTTAGAGGAAAGTAATTCACCTGTAAATTCTGCTACTGGTGAAGAGGCAAGCTGAAAAAAGAGAATACAGTTCTTATTAATGCTTTTCTACATCTTATAAACTTTTAAAATCATCCTTTCAAGCCTCCTAAGATTTACTAGGTATGTCAGTATTGAAACATTAGAAGGTGACACAAAAATAACAAGATGTAAAGGGGAGATGTTTATAGGTCTCAGTGCTGGCGGACTGCACTTGGCAGCTCTGAGCCACTGACTTACCCAGGGGCACCTGGAGCAGTACCGCGCTCTGGAAAGCTCTTCTCTTTCCAGATCATTCAAGTGAGGGAGGCAGATATCCCCCCCGTCTTCTTCGGGGGGCCTGGCGCTGCCAAAAGTGGTTGGGAGAGTATTATCGGGGCAATCCAGGAGGGAGAATTACACCTGCTCTAAATGGTGGCTGAGCACTGAGCTGGGTACATCAGAGGATGGAAATGGGAAGGAGCGATAAGAAGATTGCCAAGTTGGCCACCGCAGCCGAGCGCACACTTGGCAAGCTTCCTCCCCTGCCTCTCTGCTGCGACCTCTCAGCCACCCGTGGTACAGCTCCTCTAATGCTCTGCCAAGTAGGATTACGCTCCGGCAGAGGGAGAACTTACACATTCCATAGGACTTGACGGAATAGCAATTGATAAGGACAGGCCACAGTGTGTTATTGGGGGCAGGGGGAATGGCTGGGTGGGAAAAGGAGAGTTACACCCCCTGTTTGCTTGTTTTTAAGCCCGAGCAACCTGTGCCTGTGTGCAGGGAGTCCTCTCGCAAGCCTTCTGCTTGTTAGAATTTAATTGCTTGCTGATCGTGCTGCTGGCGAACTGGTGCAAATAGAGATGACCCCTCATTAACGCAGAATGTTAAGTGAGACCAGCTCCAAGGAGCATTTTCAGTAGTGTCTAAATACTCT
>NW_010557112.1:0-5762 GCF_000687285.1 Phaethon lepturus | reverse complement strand
TCCCTACACCAAAATGCCATTGTATTAACATATCTGATGGAAAAAAATCAGCAAGAAGTCTGTCTGGGAACTGTCTCCCCCCACTCCCTAGGCATTTTTAAAAGTAGGTCTGTGGGTTTGTCTTAGAGGGTATTTGTGGCCTGGAACTGTGTGGAAATGCATTTGGAGACACATCACCAATCGAGAGGTCAGAGGGCCAACAGCCGCTATTAATTACCTTGCAGCTAGACAGGAGCCAAAATGCTACCCCTCGGCCTTGCTTAGCCGGAGAGAGCATAGCACAGCTGTAAACAGCTGTAAAGAGCTGTCAGGGAAGGAGAAAGCTGCACCTACCTTTTGCTTTTTGCCTTGTGTGGATAAAAAAAAAAAAAAGAAAAGAAAAAATCAACTCGCAGGAAGCTACACGCGGATTACTTCTCTTTCTTCTCTGAAGCCAAAGACATCAATCTTCTTTTGCACAAGACGTGAGCCACATGTTGAGGCACCTTGTGATTGTAAACTCTCCTCAGCAAAATTACTGAGGGTCAAAGAATTTGGGGACTCGCGGGATGATCTGATTGGCAGGACAATTAGGTACGGGCTGTGTTCTTTCATTTCTGCTGGAAACCTGGTGTAATTACAGCTCCTGTCTCTGGCCTGCGTGGTGCCGGGGGTCGGATGAGGTGATCAGGATACTCCCTCTGGCCGTACAAATCTATTAACCTCGCTTCGCACCACGCACGGCTCAGGCGCACAGGAATTCAATACCCGTCCACCATCTGAAAGCTCTCTTGTCAAGGAGGAAGAAATAGAAGTACCCAGGTGAGCAGGGTTTCTCTCCGATTTTTCCATTGAAATTGCTGGAGGGAAGCTGCCAGGCGAAGGGCTCGGCTGCGAGGCGCGGCTGGGTTTTGGAGGCTCTGGGGCCGGGCAGCGCGGAGCTGGGAGCCCCGGGAGGAGCGTGCCCCATGGCTGGGGTGCACTGCGGAGCTGCTCAGCAAGTGATGGGCAGCGGGAGGGGCAGGCGTCAGGGCTTTCCATGCTCACTGAAGGTGCTGCTTTCCTTATTTGAAGGGGATGGAAGAGGAAAATCTGGTGGAGGCTTGCTACTCTTTCTTATAAAAGGAAAGCTCTTGAGCACAGGAAATTAGGCTGCCCCAGAAATGGGCCAGAAAATCACTGTACTCCAGAGACTGTAATCTTTATTTTTGCACATATAGGGCAGAGGATTTTTTGAGTGAGGATCCTACTTATTTATCAGCTTTCTTAGGGGGCTAGTTTTTGGAGAAGGGGGCTAGTGAGAGCTTCTGGTTAATTTGGTAATCATCTGCCTTACTGAGTGGGAGATTCATCTGCCTTAAGTTAGGTATCTAAAGGTAAAAATGTCCAAGCCTGAGCCAGCCAGATTTTTACTCCCTTTGTAATTGGTAGGAAAAACAGAAGAGATGGTGAAGGCAGATCAGACTGCTCACCCTCCAGAGATGCCCATTTCCCTGCATCATCTATACAAGGAGTCTCAGGCGACCACTTCAGGCTTCAACACCTGACTTACAGGAATCCAAAGTCAGGTGAGATTCCCAGCAGCCATCAGAGTAAAACTGCAATGCTTTTCACAGATGATGTAAATGGCATTAGAGAAAAAAAAATGCCACCTAATAATCAATCATTAGTTTAATTAGCTCCAAGCTATGAAGTCAGACAGTTCTAGCTGGAGGCCAAATCCAGCCTGTGGGCTGATTCCATCTGGCTCAGCTCTGCTTCTGCCGTGGCTACGTGGTGGGACGGGAGGCGATGGGGAGGAGCTGTTAGTGCCCTGGGTGAAGTCCAGCAGTTCCTAATGCCTCCTACCGAGCTTGCACGCAGCCAAAACCCTCAGCCTGGGGAGGTGCTGTGTCCACATGGGGAGTGAGGGGAGTCTCCAGATGGGCATCTGGGCTCCAGGAACACAAAACAAAGCTTGGACCACCCCGTGAATTAAGTCATTCTTCTTGGCCAGAAGGAGACTTAGGAAAGTAAACATCTTGAAGCTTGTATTGCACAGCCTTGCTTTTTTGGGCACAAGCCCAAATTAGGTGCGTGGATGTGCAGCCTGTGCTGGGAGGTAGCGTTTGTGCAGTGGGGGTTCATACAGTTCCCTTTGGAGGAATTTTCACAAAGAAAACAGGACTTTGTGTTTTCTGACATTTGCTTTAACTAAAAGGCATTGTGAGGACTTTCACAGAATACCAATTAGACTCACAGGTTAGCAAGCGAGAGCTGTGTACTTCATGTTGGCCGAGGTCACTGCACAGCAGAAAAAAATCAGCGCTATTCACAAACAGCCTATCCCAGAGCTGCAAGGTCTGATTTCTCCACTTTAGCCAGACGAGGGTTGTTAGCAGAAGTAGCCTCTTTCCTTACACCAGCTGATCCAGTTAGGAAAGAGTAGACTAGCTGTTGGGCTGTGAGCAAGGTCTGAAACAGAACCTGGCAACCAGAAGAAGGGCTTCTGCTCCCAGGGGCTCATCTGGGCTTTTCTTTCAGCTACATCAGCCAGTCTAGGAAGAAATATCACCTCACCGTAAATTATCACTTACTTCCATCTCTGACATTCACAGCTACTGCAACGTTGCTTTTCATTCCTATTGCTATTCAACAATTGCATGGCTTAAGTACCCCTTAAAATAGCCTCGTGAAGTTTGGTGCTTTCGTGTTTGTAAACAGCTTTGGCTGTTTAAGTTTTACAGATCCTGCCTGTTAACATTAGGGCTGCTGGTGCCATGGAAGGGTTGTGTTCTCGGGTCTCCAGGGAAAGCCCAGCTGCTCTGTGCTGGGCTCAGGGAGAGCTGAGCACTCCAGCAGGTCCTGGTATGGACTGTAGATGATGTTTTACGGAGGCAAAGCGAACCTATATCCCAGAGAAACCTTTCCCTATCATTCTTCTCTCTTGAGAAAGCTGTAGAATAACGTGCACCCTGTGGGCCGAAGCTCCTTTCTTCCCTTGCTACCAGGCAGCAAACACACCTGCCTGGTGTGGATTTTTTTTGTGGATTGACACTCACAGCACAAAGCAGGAGAACAAGAGGGATTCCCTGAGGCAGAGCCAGGGCTCACTGAGAGACAACCACCACCGCTTTGAGCTACAGGAGGGACAGACCATCCCCTAATGTTCCTGTTCCTGCCTGTACACATCTTCTCCATCACCTAACCGCTCCAAAGGCCCCTTTCTGGCCAAGTGCAAGGTTAATCTTCTGGAGAAGAGGGCTTGCTTGGGCCACCTAGTCTCATAGCATCAGGGTGGGAGGATAGAGATAAGCGAGTGGTGGACTGCTCTCATTTCCCTTGAAACACAGCTGGAGTTCTTTCATGAACAGCCCCAGAGGCATGTCCTCCTGGTGTCTTACGACTATTTTCAGAGCAGGACAGTGAAAACATGCACAAGGAGGAGCACATTGTAATGTTATAGCACATCTTCCCAGTGGTGTGGGGCATGGAAAACCTATTTTTCATATGGGAGTAATGCACAGTGTTTAACAAAAACATCTAAAGTAAAGCCAAGGTAAATTGGAACTATTTACTCTCAATTTTTACTCATGTTACCTCTAATTCAGCAGACAGGTTTACTTGCTATGACTCTCTGGTGTGAAACAAAGGGAATATCTCTAATAGTGATACACAACAGAATTTAGCCACCTACACAGCTTTAATGAGAACATCTTTCACTGCTCATAAGGGGAATTTATCCAAGTAACAGCTTTTAAACTGTCCACGCTACTGTTTCTGGGATAAGATCGCCATCATTTCTCGGCATTTGTCTCCATCTGTCACATGAACCTTCCTCTGATTTATCTCTTCTAAATGCCAGCTAACCAGGGTCAGAGGCAGCCACAACGTGGCCAGGAGGGCCTTGAGGTAGTGCAGCTCTTTCCTCATTACCTGGCTTGGCACACGTGCATCAGACAATGCTTATGTGGCAGCTGAGGTGGAAGCCCCTGACAGTTCTCCAATTAAGCTGTCCCTTGAACAGAAGAACAGTGAAAAATGTCATTCTTCTTGATGGATGTAGTCCTCTCACTGCTGATCTAAGTCCCAGTCCCGTAACTCCTCACCAGTGTGTATCATCACTCTCTTTAACATTTCTATTGCTCTACACCATGATCATGTAGGCAGTGTCTGTGCTGCAGACAAAAGAGGATTAGGTACCAAGGCCTGTCCCAAAAGCCAAGTGGCTCACTGGGTACAGCTTCTATACAAATATACCGTACAGATCCTGAAAGTCTACTTTCCTTCAGTTCACACAAGCTGAAGGACAGGATAGCTGCTGTCTTTTCTAAATTTTACTCCACATGGTCCTTAGCCCAAGTAAATTGTTTGAAGAAATAGTTGCTCTGCTCAGGTTGATATGAGGCATAGTGTATAGGTGTAGCGTGTAGTATCAAACTTCTCATTGAACATTATTAAAAGGACAGCTTTCAATGCTAGGAAGAGTTCATTGTCAATTAAGGATAGTGTTGTCTCAGAACAATATTTGGAAACTACATACAGACACGCGCATGTGCATGCACACACTGCCTGGTTCATGACCCACTCTTTCTTAAGTTCTCCAGGCACTACATGCAAAGTGGAATCCTTATTTCTTTAAATAACTCATTTCTTCCTCTTTCAATGAACTTACTCATGCTCTTTGAACTTCAAGGTAGAAAAATCAAAGGCAGTCACTGTGTCTCTTAGGAGTTCTTGACCTACTTTGTACTGATCAGTTCTCATCTCCTACAGAAATGTGGAAACTGTGTTAGAAGGATTTACACAATAAGCTGTAAAGAATGTTCCTTCTTTTAACTTTATGCATTTGAGGGAAAGGAACCTGAAAGGAATACGCACAAACTTTAGGTACAATTGTAGGAAAAGAGTCTGTGCCGACAGATAATGTAAAAGATACCTCTGTGGGCTCAAGAGGATACTTGAATGAGTTGTCAAGTATAATTCGGAAAAGTCTCTCTACATTCTTTCATGTTGGCAGTAAAATCAGAACTATTGCAGAATGATTTTGTTGGCAGAGAAAGGGAAAATTTGAAAACAGGGGGGAGGGGGGAAAGAAAAATATTCTCCCATTTGAGGAAAAAATTCTACTAATCAGTCATCACTCAATGGCATGAGATAAAGGCTCACTATAAAAAGTAATGATGGAGCATGAACACAGGACTTCATATTAAAAAAATTTTGGCAAATAATCAGAGATCTGGTTAGGTACCAGTTAGACCACCCCTCAACCTGTCCAAGTCCAGGACACTGCTATTCAGAGATCAGGACAAATTAAGTTTCTTTGTGAGATAGCCTTGAATGGCTTCACCAAGGGCAAGTCGTGCATGACAAATTTGGTGGTGAGGTTACAGCATTGGTGGATAAGGGAAGAGTGACTGACATCATCCACCTGGACTTGTGCAAAGCATTTGACATTTGCCTGTATGACATCCTTGTCTCTAAATGGGAGAGACATGGATTTGATGGATGGACCACTTGGTGGATACGGAATTGGCTGGATGGTCACACTCAAAGAGTTGCGGTTAACAGCTTGATGTCCAAGTGGAGACCAGTGCCGAGTGGTGTTCCTCAGGGATCGGTACTGGGACTGGTGTTGTTTAACATCTTTGTCCGCAACATGGACAGTGGGATTGAATGCACCCTCAGCAAGTGTGCTGATGACACAGAATCACAGAATCACAGAATCACAGAGTCACAGAACCACAGAATCACAGAATCACTAAGGTTAGACAGGACCTTCAAGATCATCAAGTCCAACCGTT
>NW_010557111.1:0-1120 GCF_000687285.1 Phaethon lepturus | reverse complement strand
TCTAAATCCTCAGTAATGTTAGGGATATGTACACAACAGTCTCTGTCATTTAAATTCAGATACCCGCACACCCTAGGGACATGTAATAACATTACGTCTAACGCTAATATATTTTGCAAAGCCATTTTAGATGTAGCCTGTAACTGAATGTTCAAATCTCGAAGTTCTGTTCTTGTATTCGCTAGTATTTCTATTTGTCCTGACAAATTATATAGCCACATACAATTTTGAAATTAAATAATTTGATGACTAAAAATTGCTTCTAATATCCATCCCACTTTAGTTCCAGTTGAAGGATGTCTCCATGGGTCTGTTTCATCTTGTTTTAACTTTCCCCACAACTGTATGCCCAATGGCCTTTTCCTCCACAACAGGCATAAGGTTAACATACCAAATGTATGATGATGTATATTCCCTTCTAGAGCTAAATGGGTAGTCCATGTTCCATCACTACTAACCCACACAGAGTGGCCCATGGACGGCACCATTTCCTCATCACAGTTAATGATACCATTTTGAATCATAGTACCTGTCCAAGGATCATTTATATGAGTAGTGTAATTTCTACAGAGACCTCTCAATTGCAGGGCTTGGGTGATTGGCCCTAGCCACTGAATTTTGTAGTCGATTATAGAACAATTAAAAACTTGAGTACAGTTCCACCTAAAATATTGTGACCCCTTGTTTCTGGCCACCATTATATTTGTCAAAAGTTTAATATCGGGACCATTTCTATTCTTTAGATTTGATTCCTCTTTTCCGGTCCACTCAATACACCAAGATGTGTTTTGCATATAATGCCATTCCCCTTCTTCTGGGTTGGTCCATACCTTAGGTACGTCCATTCCCCATGGAAACCTTGTACATGGTACAGCCTCTCCATGCTCTTTATGCCATGTGCATAGGTTATTAAACTTACCATAGCCTGTGCTCATTATGAATGGATTAGTTTGGTTCTTTTGTACCTTCCAACAAGTGCCTGCAGAAAAATTATGTTGGGTGTCATGGTTTAGCCCCAGCCAGCAATTAAGCTGAAACCAGGACAGTTGGGTTATGGTGTCTTTAAGCCAATGAGAAAATCCTAAAATGTGGCACTTATCATCGAGTGGAAGGGATAAAG
>NW_010557110.1:0-557 GCF_000687285.1 Phaethon lepturus | reverse complement strand
TGAATCCTTTGCTGAAGTCCAGGTAAACAACATCCACTGCTCTCCCCATGTCAACAGAAGATGCTATTTTGTTGTAGAAGGTGATCAGGCTAGTCAGGCATGATTCGCCCTTGGTAAATCCAGGCTGGCTTTTCCCAATCACCTGCTTCATTTGGCTTGTGATAGTTTCTAGGAGGACTCGTTCCATTACTTTCCCAGGGACTGAAGTAAGACTAATGGGCCTGTAGTTTCCCTGGGTCTTCTTTTGGGCCCTTCTTGTAAGATGGATATGACAGTTGTCCTATTCCAGTCATCAGGGATATCTCCCCTGATCTCAACAACTTTTCAAAGATTAGAGACAGTGGCCTCGCAACAATGTCAGCCACTTCTCTTAACACCCTGGGGTGGATTCCATCCTGGCCCATAGATTTATGTGGGTTGAGCCCTTGTAAGGGGCCACAGACCAGCCCTTCCTCCACTACTGGTGGGTTGACACATGCATTGTCATAGCTACTTGATTCTGTGATCTGGGGTCCAGCTACGCTGGTAAAGACAGAGGCAAAGATCGTACTGAGAAT
>NW_010557109.1:12966-24834 GCF_000687285.1 Phaethon lepturus | reverse complement strand
GTGCTATCAAGAAACAGCAAAAGGATTATTTACAGCCATTATAATTTGCTCAGATTTCATCTTTTTTTTTAACTATGAAAATAGTAGGTAGGCTTAGAGATGTTGTCCTCATTTAATAACCACGTTCAATACAATTTTTGAACAGCCACTGTAAGAATACAAAGAATTATGTAAGTGGAAGGGCAAATCCCAATTAATACCTCATTAATACTCTAATACCTCATCTTTGGTATGCATGTAGCACCAAGGAGATTTTTGGGAAGAAAGTAGAAAAAGAATTTAAGATTAAAAGTTTCAGTACTGCAATGCCTTTATGCAAGCAGACCCAAGTATTCATGTTAAATCAATGGCAGACACAAAATAACTATTTGAATTCTATTTAAGTAAAAACACATACTACAACTTGGCAGAATCAGCCATTGTGTTTCCTTTCAATGCCCAAGATGCTGTCATGAGTATTCATAAAATAGCTCTATCCAAATCCTTATGTTGTTGCGAAACTCAAGAGAAATAATATGAAGACACAGACAAGCAAATTTTCAAGCCAGCTTGCACAGCTTCCACTCATCCTAGTGAAACCTAATTTACTTCTTATAGCAAAATTTGGCCTCAAGTTTCAAAAATTGTACAAAGTCTTGGGGGTTTGGCCTTTTAGAATACCCTGAAGTAGGGACTACTTCTAGAAAAGACTTGGTTTTAACCAGCTGTTGGAACAGAGGGTAGAAAAATTAATGTTCTATTGCAGGTCAGGGCTTTTTCAATACTATATAAAATAACCTAGGAGTCATGTGAAATAAGAAATAAAGGTTTTTAATTCTAGTATAAATTTTATGAGGAAAATTGGTGCTATTCTGAAGAAGAATGTGAAGATATGCTTGTATACTGCCTGCTCCTGAGGCCAGACACATCTCCTGAGCCTATGCTAAGACCCCTCCTGCAAGGCGAATGAGAGTGTCATGAATCTTACTCATCCTGCCACATTCTAAACCTGTGGATCCAGGTGTCTCTTCAGCCCTCAGAACTACCCTCAGAGCCCCCTACTAGAGGATCAGTATGTCCCAGAAAATTCTCAACTGTCTTCTTAGTATGTAGCTTCTGTATAGAAATGGTGCTACTATCTGTTCACTGAAATGAGGTGTTTCCTACTTCTGAACAGCAAGGAATCATATTAAGGAAACCCAACAAAAGAAGGTATGATTATTTGAATTTATTATGGCTAACACTATCATAATTTCTCATGAGATTCCAAATTATCTGGAAAGTCATTTTATTTTCATGAGAATGTAACATCAAATAAACAAGAGGAATTGTGATTCTGCCAGAATTCTACAAATTTTGAAGATAAAGATTTGAAGGCTTTGGTAACATCCTCAAAAAATACTACTTTACCATACTTATTAACATTTGCATGTCCAACAAGTGTAGTGTACATATCAAATGCAGGTATAGAAAGCTTCCTTTTGGTTGCTTCTAGTTCTTTTTTACTGAAGAAAAAAATCATAATCTAAAGAAATTTATTCCTAAATAACTTGTCATATGGTCCTGTTGTTCATCTTTTCTGTTATGCTGAATTCTTGCATTTTGGGGCAGATCAAAATCATTATTAGAGCAGACTTCTTCAGCTAGACATGATTTCTATGCATTTAGTAACCCTCAGTGGATTTCTTTTGTAATGTAAAAATCACACATGGACAATTGCCTGAACAGGAAAACACACTTGGTGAATAAAGAATGTACCGTACCAACTGCTTTAGGCACGTAAGTTATTCAGATTTACTTTCATCATTGCTTCCCTCTCCTGCACCACTGTCCAAGAATCAAAGAGCTGGATAATATCAGGCTCCTGTGGCTCCTGATACATCTCCATATAATTAAGGATAGAAATATATCTACATGTTAAATTTGGTTAGACAAATAAAAAGTTAGGAACAGGATTCTCCTCTTTATGACAACAGACTCTAAGGTGATGAAGTTGTGTTTTGCCTCTGTAAGCTCCTGATACATCTCCATATAATTAAGGATAGAAATATATCTACATGTTAAATTTGGTTAGACAAATAAATTTGTCTAACCAAAGTTAGACAAATTTAGGAAAAGTTAGGAACAGGATTCTTCTCTTTATGACAACAAACTCTAAGGTGATGAAGTTGTGTTTTTTCTCTGTAAGTTGCAAAGAAATCCACTGTTTGGCTTATTTCCTAGTAAGAAAAACAGTATGTAAGAATGGCACGAACATGGTACCCATTTGAACCTGTGTAAGAACATACAAACTCAAGTTATAAACTGATGAACATCAGCAAGTCCGAATATGCTAGTTACATAATGAACATTTTTTATTACTGATTAATATCCAGATAAAGGGATCTGTAAAAAGAAAGCATTTAATTTTTGCAATAAATTTTACTTTTCTTGAAGTAATTTTTGCCCACTAACAAAGAAATACTGGTATATACTGTGGAATGAAAATATATGTACAGTCTACTTACATATGAGCTTCAAATTTGTTAGCTAATTTTCCCATGATTTTACAACTAATTAAGCGGGACTGAAGCGTTTGAGAAAGCTGTGCTTTGGAAACAAGTGGATTCAGGATCTGTATAAAAGAAAAAAGAAGAAATGTGAACAGAAGAAATGTGAGCAGTAAAATAATGTATTCCCCTTCTTTAAAAAAAAAAAAAAAATCTAGAAAAACGTATCCCAAATGTCATCTATCCCTTTCATGGAATTAATCAGTACTAACAATCATGATGCCTATGTATATCAATAGTCTATTGGAAACCCATATGTAATATTCAGTGCTAATTATAGCATATTAAACCCATATCTTGGCCCAAATAGCAGTTTATGATTCACATCACAACCAGTTTTACATCCGTCTACTTGTGTCCTTATTTTGAGACTAAGTTGTATATGAATATTTATAGCTATTAGCTGGTAATTTTTACAAATACGTTCCTGCACAAGAAAAAAAAAAAATATGCAGAGAAAGGCAAAGGAAGCCTCTCTGAGGTTCTTTCTCATAGGTTTTCACAGGAAATACCACTTCTGATGTAAAGTTTTGAGGCAATAATCCCTCTCAATTATGCATATTTTGGGGATCTGTGGGGAAAAGGTTTCATTTCCATACAGACACAGAAAACCTGCTCTGTTGTGATTTGTTGGATCACCTCTATGGTGCCAGAAACAAACTAAGGCAGGCCTGCAGAACACCATATTTAGATATATTATTTTTTGCCCAGAAATAATCACAGAAGTCCAGGTGACAGGCCAAGAGGAACATTACAGAGCAGTATCTCCTGTAGCCTGCCACAGTTCCTCATTGCGGAGCTCCACAAAAGGATAATATACAGGGCAGGAGAGTCCAACAATATTCTAAAAGCATTTTTCTCCTCCTCTTAGCACATGAAATTTTGAGGTGAGAGAATCTTACCACTGCAAGGACAAATAGATCACCCAGACTAGAATTAGTACCCAGGGTATGCTTCTAACTGTAACACTGCATAACAAAACATACCATTAGTTAGTTATCTACAGAACTGTACATTACTTATTTGGCCTTTGAACTATGACAGTAAACACACCACATCTAGTAATACTAGACATTAACTACAATTACTGACCTAGATACAGTCTCTCCCATGAAGTGGCCATTGCCAGAGACAGGATACTGGGTTAGGCTGACCTTTGGTCAGACACACATACCTTCCCTTATGTGCTTGGAATCTATGATTGTCCTACGGTTTTTACTTACAAAAAGAAAAAGAAATGAACAACTAGAATATTCCAAGTTTTCTGATACAAAGATCCTTCAAGCAACACTGAGGGTCCCTTTTCAGATTCAGGATTCTGTACAGCTGCTGAATCAACTCGGCTTCATCAGTTGTGACCTTCCCAAAGCAAATTCTGGTGGAGACTTACAATTGTGTTCCTTGAGACAAATCAGGGGAGAAACTCCATCTTGTTTAAATAGAATCTTTAAAATTACATTGCAATTAGATTTCAGAGGTGACTACAATAATTTCTCTTTTTTTCCCCAATCTAACTTTTCACCCTTTAGCAGTTTATTTTTTAAACAGTGCTGGATTTCAATTACCCACTAATTTTAGTATTTTTATAGTACACAAACGATCATATATCTAAATGTCCATATTGTTTTACATTATAAACACAGTAAAATGCACCTGTTGCAGAGCTTTTAAACTCAACAATGAAATATGAATACTTAAAACAAAACTTAATAAATTAGCTGAGTAAAGGGGAGTGACATTATGACAGTGACAGATTTCCTTCCTCTTTCTTGAGCTACACAGTGAAAAACAAAGAGTATTTGCAGGCATTAGGTTTTTCGTACATCAAGAACAACTGAAATACGCAATGAAATGGATCTCTCGCATTCAGTCCTGTTTAGCAGAAATCAGAATTTTAGTCCAGTTGCAAACAAAATGTAGTTTCTTCACGAAGACATAGAATGAAATACTATCCTGTAAACCAAAACAGGATACATGAAAACATGCTACTGAACACTATGTGCAGCGGAACTGTTACAGTAAATGGTCTTTGTTTGCTGAAGAACACTAAAATTTTTTAAGGTGACCTTGCTGTCTCACCTTTTAGCACATTCCTTTCTTACAATATGTTCCACAAGCATTACTGTTTTCACAGCCATAGAACTGCCACAAATCCTATTGAAGCAAGACTTGCAGGGAAATACACAATCTTACAAAATATTATTATTTTGTTGTTAGCGTAAGTGGGAGACATTATTACCTCATGTCTGATAGTCTCTTTTGGTAAAGCTTCTATTACAGCAAGAAGAGTTTCTAGCCATGCATTGCTGACACCTGTTAGAAAGAAATGGGTTATATGTCATATGTTACGTTGTACATACAACAACTATAACAAAACACACATCAGTTTTACAGAATTAGTTCTCACTTTTTACATGCACCTCTTCAAGGAGCTATGTATCTAAAAGCCACTAAATTAACATTCAAGGCTTTAAACTAAGAAGCAGGATAGGTGAGAAGCAAATTCTGTCTCCATTTCTTTTACCTTTAAAATTCCTGTACAAAAATAATAATGATCCTGTTTGTTTTGAAAAGATAATTTCCCTCATTTAGAAGTATATTATTTTCTTATGCCCACTGAAACTTCCCAGTTTCACAAGAGACCATTGTTTTTCTCCTTTGTATCCTAAGAATAGTGTCAAAGAAGTTACAAAAAACTCATCACCACAGAAGAAATGTCAACCATCCTCACTCCATTTTTTCAGCTACAAAACTCTGGTACCTCAGTTAGAAGCTTGTACTCAGTAACAACTTTGGGATTTAGTCCTTCAGATAAAGTGTTTTGTCTGCTTCCACCAGAATTACATTTAAGTATCAGTATGTAATTAGTCAGCATGCAAAAATTTTTCATTCATGCAAGTCTAGATACAAAGTGACAGTGACTGCACTCACTGGTTTACACAGTATTGTATGGTCACTACGGAAACAAAACATAGAGAAGTAATCGGGCATCAGCATAACTGTACAGTCCTGACCTGCATCTCTGTGTTCCAGGTTCTGGAGAATGATGTGTAGGAAGGAGTGGGAGTATGTATGAATGGACACTGACTCCTCTTGCAGAACAGTCAAAAATGAAACAGCCGCTGTTAACTGCATTTCCACTCCTGCAACATGCAGCACCTCCTGTATAATTACAAATTATACCAATTAAGAGCATGAGGCAGAAACAGACTGAAAGAACATTCACATTTTTAGATTCACTTTTAAGAGTGCATATGCAACAACCTGGGTAAACCACAAAATTGGCTGTAAAATTATTTTCTCTTAACAGCAATTACTTGGAGATATTAAAATCTCTCACATTATAGCATGAGCCTTTTAAGAAAAATAAAGTTAATTATAATATTTTTTGTGACTTTCAGTTTCATCAATGCATATGTGTGGATTCTTCTACTTTACATAATGAGAGGTAAAAAGAGACCAGACAACAACTGCACTTTCGCTGTTTATGCACATGAATTAAAAAGAAGTACTTCATTCATCCAGTGAGAGACACTAAAATAGCAGAAGGCAATTTAAATTTCATCCCTTGCCACCTGACATGGAGCACAAATCAAAATGTTTGTGTGTGCATACATATAAGAATAAAGCAAGATGCAGTAGAATATTTAATTAAGTAACTCAGTATTTACTAGTACTTAGCTTTAACATAGAAGAATATAAGTAATTAGTCTGTCTTTAAAAGCATCAATTCAAAAGTTAAACAAAGATAATACGAGAATGAAATATTATTAAAATTTTTGAAAGAAACAAAAAGAAAATTTAAATTTCAGATTTATGCACATGCTGAAAAGCCTGCAGGAGGCAATCTTTGACATAGCATTCACTGTAAATATCTATCAGCTAGGTGAACATTCCATTCATTTACTTCTCTAAACGTATCTCTATCTAATGAGAAAATAAAGTACATTATGCTATTACTAAAGCATTACAGTCATTTAACATGTGATTCCAAATTCAGTAAGAGTTTAAAGTCCATACTTCCTGTTTAACAACTTATAGATGTGGTTTTGCTTCTTTTTTTTTAAAGTGCTTGAGATGAACAGTGTTTCTCAGATCACATATCAAAAATCAACGATAAATTGGTATTTTAATTTTTTTAAAGAATCAGCCTAGACCACAGTAAGAAAATATCCGTTATGGACCAAAGTATTATATAGCAGAGGAATTTTGCTGAGAAAATACAGTTTGCAGAGAACATCTGAGAAATTATTTTAGTAGACTTTGCTTACTTCAAAGTAAAACAACAAGAAGTTTTCACTACACAATTGTCAACCACTTTGTGTGTGCAAATGTGCATTTTTTTAGTTTATCCGATTTCAAAGATAAACATTACTTAACTCTCAACAGCTGTCTTGGTTTACAGCCATGTGTGTATTTCTAAAAGCATTCTCTGTGCCCCTGCTCCCCTAAATGAAAAGAAGAAACAGCACTGGGCAGCTTACCAATCCAAGTGTGATAAAATATTTGCATTCAATAGCCATGAGAACCACCCTCTCGTCATCACCACAGCTTATCTCTGTGCTTGCTCCTCTACTGTTATTACAACCGCCATAGCCAAGAATAAGGACACCTACCAATTTTGTAATTTGAATGTTTCTGGGATCAGAATACTGGAGTTCTGGGATATTGGCTTACACCTGTTCAAAAAAACATTACCAAAATAATCAAGAGCTATCTACACACGGTAGATGCTAAGACCAGAACATAATGGAGCTAAATTCAATTTTATGTATGTATTCAAATTAGCATCAAATAAAGTTTCCAAATAGTCTCCTCCACAGATCCACAACTCTGGATAATCATGTGTGAGAACACATTCTCTGGATGTGCCTCCTCATGGACCTCGGGAGACATTGAAATGTAAGTTTCTAAACTGCTTACACACCTGCCTGCATTGATGTTTGCACTCAGAACTGTACAGTTCCACATGTGAAAATGTGTGGGTCTCCCCTTCTCATTCCAATTTCACTGAATTCAAGTTGAATGACTTAAATTTACTTAACATAAATTTATTTATTTAAAAAGTAATGTATTTTTCTATACGTGGATCCTCCACAGATTCTCATTCTGGAGGAAAAAACCTTTTCCTGTATGTCTTATTCAGACAAAAGTATTTAATGGAATTTAAGAGTATTAGCATGTTCTTGAAATATCCTAATGTCTACAAGTTAAACTCCGGCATCAATGCTTGCAAAACTTAGAAAGGATGTCTTATTCCATTAATTGGAAAACAGAAAATTCACCTCTGGTTTAATCCACTTTATGTCCCGCAGCAACAGAATTTTCTTGAAAGACTGCTGCAAGCAGAAACATAGTCAATCGTTTCAGTAACTGACAGACATCTTCATTTAAGACACAGAAATAATGGAGATTACAGAAGCTCAGATACAGTAAGGACGGACCTTAAAATCAATGTTAGGTATGAGACAGGGTGAAAAATCACCCCACCCCTTCTTAAACTATAAAATCAACTAGGAAAAATGAAAAGCTTTCAAGGGGAGACAGATATACTAGGAAAATAAGTAACTGTGAAAATGACTTTGGAACTAATAAGACAGTGCCTAATAAGGCTTGATGTATACGTGTCAATAAGACTAGCCATAGTGTTCTGCAAACACAGCATTTGGAAAGATCTTTTATTAGTCCATCAGATAGACACCTGCAGTTTCCCTCCGCTGCTTGTGAAGGCAGTGCCCAAGGATGGAAAACAGGGAGAATACTACTAACATCACTTGAAAGGAGCCATTTGGTGCACAAGAAATGCTAGGAAGGCTGTCTAAGCTTTCCATAAATATGCATTTCGACAACTTCCAAGGTTCATGAGGAGGTGCATGCAGAAATCCAGAGAGTGGGGATCTCTATGCAAAAGAACCCATACAAGGATGCCACTTCATTTTAATTGTAGAATTTAAAAAAATATTTAATAATTTCATTCCTACATAAACATCTAAATGATACAGAACATATTTGTTTTATCAGCATAACTAAAATACTGACACCCAATTTAATAATTACTCAGATCTGGCATATTTATTGATGTATTTTATGTTTGATTTTGTTCATCTCAGACCTAAAACACTTATGTTAAATATATAAAGGGTCTTTGATATAATTTTAATTTAATTAGGTTTTCAGGAATTATAATAAATCTGCATATATAGATTTCTGTATTTATTTATACAAGTAACCCCATTTATTAATGTCTCACAAGTGGAATAAAAAATTGCAATGTATCCAGCCAGAACATTCCTTGCATTTATTTCTTCCTGTATCTGTTTTATCCTCAGCTCTGATAAAGACAGTATTTATTTTTGCTTTTGGGTTTCTGCAAGTATGCTAAATAAGTACACTGTTTTCCCTACCCAGTTATATGGTGACAATACTGTCAAATAAATAGCACCCTTAAACTACTATACAACTCATTTGTTACGTGTAAGTTTGAATCCACAAATGACTTTTCCCCATCAAGTGAAACGAAGTGCAGTAATTTAAGTCAGTTTACTTCCCTGCAATGCCAGACTACATTTGCAAGACTTTAATCATAGTTGAGTTCAGTTATGCCTTTGTAGATTATAACATTTCCCATGTAATGGTCAGAACTATTCTTCCAATAAAAACAAGGATAAGGAAAAAAAAATAGGTCAAGTGGTTAATGATGCCAAATACTGTTTTGCAGTTAAAAGTGCAATGAACATGGGTACAACACAACTGTTCTTCTATTACAGATTAAATAAATATTAGATAACAGAGCATCATTGAAGAACCTGCTTTATAAGAGTATAGCCACAGAACGAAATTTAACTCATATACATTCCAGAAAGTTTTAATTTATAAAGCTTAAACCTGAAAGGAAAACTTAGATTTAGACTGACCTCATTATATGTCACTCTTTTACCTCTGCCTTGAGCTCATTAACTTAAGTTTCATTTAATTTATCAGCTAGGAAGGCATTCAGTTTGGATTTAAATGACAATGCAAGATGAAAACACACTACTTTTCTCAGTTATTTGCTCAAAGATTGATCAGATTTATTATTAAAATTGTCTGTTTCATGTCTAATATTTCTGTCTCCAATTCCTAACTCTTCTTTCTTCATACACTGTTTTGAGTTGAATGTCCTTTAAAATTTTGCAGTAAGATACTTTGTAGAAGTAATTAAGTACTGCCTGATCTACACAGAGCTACACAAAACACACTGAGCTCCAACTCCCACCGTACAAATATTTTCCAGGCTCTAGGCAGTGATCATGCTAACGATCATCCTTTCACATTTTTTCTCCATCACTATAAAAAACCTAAGAGTAGAATCAAAAACTGTATTCGCATATTAGACTTTTTATTAAAGACAGAGAGGCAAAGACTACCACTTCTCAACACCATGACAAATAAGGATAAAAAACCCCTGCGTTTCTTATTATGGCTTTATTTCAGGAAAAACTCTGCTCTCAAAACAGAAACACCAGAGACAAAAATGGATTCAGTATGTTAAACAGAAAATAAAAAAAAAAAACACCCAAAAATGTTCCTTGAAGCCAGTAGGTTGGTTTAGGAAAGAATGCGTTATGAATGTCAGAATAGTATGTGGTAGTAACTGCAGAAACTTGGTGCAAGTTAAAGGGTTTTAAATGACTTTGCAACTTCAAGTCATTCTTTTTCTCAAAGCTTTTTTTTTTAATACACATATATATATTTAAACAAAATGCCTATTGACCTGTATCTTAGAGCACAGAACATAATAACTAGGAGTATAATGTTTTCTAAACAATCTGTCAGTCTATACTAGTCCTCAGTTCTAGAGGACAACTATTTCTTGGCCATTTGCAGAATTTAAATTATCAGACAAAAGTTGGAACAGCTCCTCTTAAGAAACAGGAGTCTCCTGGGATCTCAGAAGTTTCAGGAGATAATATGAATGGTGATGTCTGATATTCACAGAATCACAGAATGGTGATTGGGTGAAAGCCTCGTCCAACCTGACCTTGACTGTTTCCAGGGATGAGGTATCTACCACCTCTCAGGGAAACCTGTGCCAGTCTTTCACCACCCTCACTGTGAAAAATTTCTTCCTTACATCTAGCCTGAATCCACCCTCTTTTCATTTAAAACCGTCACCCCTTGTCCTATTGCTACAAGCTCTATTAAAAAGTCTGTCCCCATCTTTCTTAGAAGCCCCCTTTAAGTACAGGAAGGCTGCAATAAGGTCTCCCTGGAGCCTTCTCTTCTCCAGGTTAAACAACCAAGCTATCCTTTATACAAACATATCTGCATATAAAATTGCTGTATAACATTACATGGCCAGCATGCATCTACCACAGCTAGAAGTGACTTACTAAAAATGTGGAGGGCAGCACATGAAAGTTCAGACAGCTAAAAGCGAAGTATACTTTTCTAGATAGCAGCATGAAAATCCTAGTGTTTGGATGGAAGCAGACTGAGAACATCAAAATGAACCTGGCTGATCCTCAAAAAGAGCACTCAAAAAGCTGTCAAAACACTGGTAAACCTTTAGAATATGCAATTAGTATTAATTCTGCTTTCTCTTCCTGTTGTAACATTTTTCAAAAAATATAATACCTGCAATACTTTGTAACTAGAGTGAATTAATGTGGAAGATCTACTAGACATACCTCTCCTAGAGAGAGAGTTTGCAACAGAAGTGGGATTTTTTTGCCTTTGTTGAAATACTTACACTAGTAGAAAAAGATACATTGAAACCTTATTACACACAACTTACTCTGATTTTTGGTAAAACCCGACGAAGTGTTTCTGCAGGATTCTGTCGCATCAGGACTGGAAGATTTGCCACCACACTTGTTCCTTGGATATCCTGGCCAGAACTTACAAAAATATATACATAAAATACATTACTCTCTCCAATGGTTACAAGCTCACAGCTTTCATTTAAAAAAAAAAAAAACACCACACACCAAAAACAAACAAACAAAAAAAAAACCCCAACAAACCCAAACTACCCATGTTACTCATATAAGTCAGGAAAGGCATTACTTTTTTAATATAATATGCAGTAGAAAACAATATTAAAACAACATCAATCATAAAAGCTGTTATGTATCATTTCTCATATGGAATATTCAAATTTTTAATGTAGCTTTGGAAAAAGATGTAAAATTTTTTATCTTTTCAAACTGGATGATCAAGACAGTGGTTTTGTGGAAGCTTTTCTATTATAACAATACAAGGGATAAAGCATAGGAAGGGGACAAATAGAAGATATCAATGAAAACTACACTCAACATATAACATTTTAACAGAAATCAACCATTCTGTTCCTTTTTGT
>NW_010557109.1:4299-12935 GCF_000687285.1 Phaethon lepturus | reverse complement strand
GTAGGGAAAAGTGTCAGATGAACAATCAGATATGTATTGACAAACATATGATTAAAGGAGGATGCAAAAACTTTGTTAGATCACAGATCTTGTATGTTTCTCCTCATCCTGACTCCCAGTGAGTCAGTGGTATCCTGCAATTGAAAAAGGAAAAAAACAGAAGCAAAACAGGAGGGAAAGGGCAGGCAGCAATGAAGAAAAGGCATGAGGTGAAACCAAAAAATACCCAAGCGGATTAACTTCTAGAATGGAATCAGAAAGAGTCTGAATGCCAACATAAAAAATAAAACTAGATGTCAACACATCCTTTTTCCTGTTTAAACACCTAAAATCCATTTTGCTAAACAAATTCAGATTTGTTCCAACAGCTAAGCAGCTAATTTTTAAATAAGCACACAAAGCTCAACTGCACATATGCAAGCATTTTTTTAGTGTGAGATTGCAATTAAATGTACAATACACATAATTTTAAAAGAAATTCATAGTAAAACTACTTCTAAATACTTCCATGTACCAGTCCCCATTCCATCATCATTCCGAGTTTTCTTAGTGGACCATATGAGTTGAGGAAGGGGACTAGGTACATAAATGGGTCACAGGACAGTAGATTTGCACAACCACCTTCCAATTCTGTTCTGCCTTTGAAGTACATTAGGCAATTCACAAATAAGATGCAAAGCATTTAGAGCTGAAAAGATCTTTACACATTCTATTAATGCTCTATACCATGCTCAACATCCATGTCTTTCAGAGGATCAGATAAATTATAGGTACAGTCAAGCAGGCCAATTCAGATCTATTTTGTTAAATGCATACAAATGTGCTTTTAAAAATGAGGATACGTTTGTATAATAAGCAAGAAGCAAAAGTAAAAGCTTTGGTTAAAACCAACAGAGATTAAAATACCCCAACAGAAATACTGTAATATCCTACTTTAAAGATTTTTTTTCTTTGCACTGTATAATTTCCCAGTGAAAATATTCAAACAACAATTAAGCATCACCAACATTAATTTAATTGTGTTTAGCAAACTGCAATTTTAGTGTACTTTTGAAAGAAAGTATTCTTCACAATCCTCACAAAGATAATTTTCCATGTTAGAAGGCAGTACGTTCTGGAAGACAGGAATTCAGGAATTCAAATCCTCTTTGCAAGGTACAAGGGTCTTAATATGGGAAAACCTCTGCCTCAACAAAACCTTCCCCTTCCAGAAAGGGTAAAACTTGCCATGGCAGGTATGTCCCATTTTTTTGTACAGAATAACACAAAGTGCCTATAATTTGAAAGCATGTGTCTAAAGCATATATGATGGAATTAACCTAATGTTAGATTCTGCGTATCTGCCTCTAAGATAATTTCCTTTTAAAATCAATGGAGAGGAATAGACTCAATAAAAAGCAACTTATCTCAACCTCAATAGATGAGACGGACAGGGTCACTGAAGTGCCTGTTTCCCTCCACCACCTATACAGGCGGACACAAAGACTAGCTCTCCTGCATGTACCTATACTGTAATTAAATGATGGCTCCTGCCCACAGAAACACATTACAAGCCTTAGTCCTACAGGCATTCACATTTATGTACAACTTCACCACTTCAGGTAGTCCTGTTGATTTCTCACTTAGTAATATATTAACGTCTTTAGAAATGTTTGCGTGACCATAGCACTGAACTAATATAATTAATTTGGGACAAAATAAAATGTTCCTACTTCCCTGAGTTCCAGAGCAATCAAGAAGGATCCATCACAAACTTAGTCATGGCAATAACTGTTCTAAATGGGTGCTACATGCCACGAATGCCAGGAACCAGTATTTCTGTCTTTTTTTAACAGACCATATACACCTTAAATATTACAAAAGGTAAGAACCCAAACAGAAGAGTTATCATAAATTCTAAAATAAGTAACAAGTGAGCAGAAAGCTGCGAGCATTGTAGTGAGGTTATCACACATTGCTGCCATCAGGGCTGCAACATTTTGACCTGCTGAACAAAATTTGTGAATCATTCCCAGAGCAGAGAATTGACCTTTTTTGTGCCTATACATTGACAGTAATAAAGAATGAACAAAAAGCACAGCCAGGGGTGAAGCTCAACACAGATGAAAAAACAAAACAACACTGAAATTCACAATATCAGAGTGTAACAACAAAAATATTTACAAACAAAATTTAACAAGCTGAAATCAGGACAAATTTAAGATACATAATTTTAAGGTCGAGGAGAAAAGGCTTGACAGACCATAAAAACAATCACCTACATTTTTTTAATATGGGTTATCTCTTGGTATCTACCTTGCTTTAGAAGTACAGGAAATTACTAATCCAATATTGCATTTTTTTTAAATATTGCATTTTTTAAAATACAACATGTATTCCAACTGAGAAAATGTATCAGTATTTTTGTAGGTTTTTAGTCTTCTGCTAAGTCTCCTACTGATATGAAATTAAGCTAATGTGATTTTCCTAAAAAGTATCAGGAACCAATTTTCTGGCTAGTTACCATATACACCACTCTATTTTTAGTTGTGACAGGGCAAAGCTACACCAAAGCCCCTTTTAATGCTATTCAAAACCAGCAAGTATGGATGAGACTACAGATTTTCAGACTGATTTTGATATTAGCAACCCCACAATCTTATTGGGTAAACATGTATGAGCTCTCTCAATAAAAACACATCTCCAACTAACACCTGAATTCAGTGAAAGGACAGTATTCTGTCAACTACTGAAAATGGACTTAATGATTAACACCTGATCTATTTACAGCTTCCAATCTTTTTGCATTATTGAAAACCATTTTATTATCTCATTTAAAACCATGAATATTAAAACCTGTCATGTTTATGGCAGATTTCTCTGAGCATCATACACTAATTGCAACAAAGCTTTAAAGCAGAACTGAGAAATCTAGAGCTCCCAGAGCAGAAAAGGGTCACAGGGTGTACGAGGCCCACAACTTCTCACGATACAACTTGCAAGGGAAAGATGCATACCTTTGTGTTATCCAGCAATAACGCAAAAGGTCAAGGTAACTTGGAGAAGCTATTTAATTGACAATTTTATTCACATTGTATCAAGATGGAAGAAATCCTAACTGCTAAAAAATGCAACCAAAATGCAACCTTTATCCACCAGAAATTTAAAGAAAAGGGGAGTATTTCCCTTTAAACCAGAAATGCTTAGCATCTGGCTTGCTGCCAATTAAGAATGTGAAGCAGAAGGCATTTCAACACCTACACAGCCTGTAATTTTCCAACTGTGGAAGATTTTTCTTCTACTTCTACCAAAGAAGCTGCACTGTAGATTTTCTTTAAATATTAAAGACTTCAGGATTATAGTGAATTACTGCTAAATGCTCAGATTTAGACATTTTTGTACTAATAAATATATTAAAATAAATGCTAAATTTTTTCTTCAGAGTCACAGTAAGCTCAATGCAGTGAAGGTTCTACTCCTTTATTAACAGTGCTAACTATAGAAGAACTCAACAGAGCCCTATACTTAGAAGCAATTTAACTCAACCTCTTTTGTGCTAGCAAAATCAACATAGATAATATCATTTAAATATAAAACTTCAGGACTCATCTTCTGAGTTCATCCTACAGAAGATCCCAGTGACTTTACAATGCTAGGAATCCTCAGTCAGGGGGGAAAGCTCTCATGCCTGAACACTTCTGTACTAACACTTACTGCCTCTGCTATGCCAGCAGCTCGCTACAAGCCGGTGGTATCAGAGCTGGTCTAGCTCCAAGGTTCACTAAAGAGCTGGTACTTCTCAAGCACAAGCGTAGCACTAAGCCTCTCTCTCTAGTCCTTGCATTTGTTTTTACCTGTTTTTTCTACCCTCATAAAACAAAGTCTACATTGTATTTGCGACTGCCTTGAGACTGGAGCAAATCCTCCTAGAAACCATTTACAAACACATGAAGGACAAAAAATGACTGGGAGTAGTCAACCTGGATTTGTGAATGGGAAACCATGACTGACCAACCAACTTGACAGCCTTCAACAACGACATGACTGGCTTGGATGGTGGAAGTTGTTTATCTTATTTTGTTATTGACATTGTCTCCCATAATATCCTCATAGATAAATTGATTAAATACAAGCTAGATAAATGGAAAGTGATGTGGACTGAAAACTGGCTGAACTGTTGAGCTTAAAGGGTTGTGATCAATGGTAAGGCAGCCAGCCACTAGTGGTTCACCTCAGGGATCTACACTGGGGACAATACTGTTTAACACCTTCATTAATGACCTGGATGATGGGACAGAGTGCACCCTCAGCTAGTATGCAGATGGCAAAAAACCAGGAGGTTGTGCTGCCTTAAAAAGCTGGAGAAACAAAGGGATAAACACTATCAGTGATCTTATGAAGTTCAACAGCAGGAAATGCAAGTCCTGCAGCTGTGGAGTAATAACCCATGCACAGAGCAGGCTGGGGGCCAACCAACTGGAAAGTAGCTTGCAGGAAAGGACCTGGAGTTTCCCATGGACACCAAGCTGACTTGAGGCAAAGGCAGTTGACAGCATCCTGGGCTGCACTAGGAAAAGCACCACCAGCAGCTCAAGGCAATTATTCTTCTCTATTCAGCAGAAGAAACTCATAGTCAGATGGGATTGAGTCCACCAAAGGGCCACTAAAATGATTAAGGGATTACAGCATCTAATATTTAAGCAGACACTTAGACAACAGAGATTTTTAAGTCTCAAGACGATAAGGCTTGGGGGTCTTATTTAATACGTATAAAATCTGACGTGAGGCAGTAAAGAAAATGGAAGCAGATTCTTCACAGTGGTGCCCGTGACAGGACAATAGGTGATGGGGACAAACTGAATACACAAAAAATTCCATTTAAACGTTTAAAAAAACATTATTTAATGTCAAAGTGCTCAAACATTGGAATTAATTGCCCAGACAGGTGGTGGAGTCTCCATCCTTAGGATTCAAAATCCTGAGTTCAGGACAAGACTCTGAATATATTGTTCTAATTGACACTGCTTTGAGCAGGGAGGTGGACTAGATGGATCTCCAGAGGTCCCTTCCCACCGCAAATATACTATGATTCTCATATTCAGGATAGGTATTTCCAGGTTTGCAAAATTTCAGCAAGCTCAGAGCAGACAGTAAGATTTCTTATATTAGAAAAAAAAAAACCCTACTTAAAGTAGATACTTAAAAATCCAACTTGAGTTTAATTTTAAAAGCATTTTTAAAAACATATTCTGCAAAATAAGAACAAAAATGTTTTAAAAGTCCCGAGGTACTCAATTAGGAAAATTTGTATCTGGGAAGGGAATCAAGGACTACAGCTCCTTCTACAGCATGAAGAAAGATTAGTCACTGAATGTTCCCCAAAGAGATTATTAACACAAAGGAGTTGGAAAAGGAGACAATAGGTTTACATCCCTCTCTCCTTCATTTGCACTAGCCTGCAAAACACGATGACAGGAGCAGAATACAGCATTGTGAAGAAGATGGAGGTACGATGTTCGCCCAAGCTCTAACTAAAGCACTGTCTTTATGAACTGACTTCTCTTTAAACACTGTGGCTAACTTTATCAGTTCAGCAAAAATGATTTGCTAAACAGCCGTTGTTGAATCAAGGACTGGAGTCTGCTTTGCGTAACTTAGTTTTACAAACCTGGAGGTTCTGATGGATGGCTTCAGGGGATTATGGTGTTAACTCAACACCCCGTAAGTGTCATTATATTCAGTGCAAGGTTCCAAAATGCTCTGTGTTGGTCTAAATCTGTATTTGTTGAAAACAGAACTGAAAATTTACCAACTTCAATGAGTGAGGGCTTAGAATAAGATAATGAAAAATGAATGAAGTATTCAAGAACTAATTAGGTATTAGGAAAAAGAAATTTGCAAAGAACTGTCAAACTTTAAAAAGGGGTGCATGGAGGTTGGGGGATCCTTGGAGACATTCAAAACTCATCTGAACAACGTCTTGAGCAACCTGACCTAACACCAAATTACATTAGACTTGGAAGTTGGCCTTGCTTTGAGCAGGTCATTGGACCAAATGACCTTCAGAGGTCCCCAACCACCTAAGTATTCTGTGACTGTAATTCATAAATCCTAAACTTAATTACCTTTTTGTGTAAAAGCTCAGTATCTGACAGGATTTAGCTTATTCAAAATGACTCAATATCAATTCTCCTTCCAGGATTTCTGTTCTCCTGTACAATATACCAGTTGCCAAGGCAAACTAGAAATCCAGATAAATATTTGTGTCAATAACATGAAAGTGCTTGGCCTATAAGACTTCCTTAGAGAATCTTTACTTTCATTGTGAAGATTTTTACATAGCAATCTTTCCTATGCAGATGGGTAAACATGGACTTAAAATTTAATAAACTGCTTTCTACATACTACTCTTGCTAAGTAAAAACTAACACTTTTTAAAGTTTTATTTTTAAATCTTGTCTTTGATTGTATAATTCCACATTTTAGGTAACAAACAGGTAAAAAATCTAGAAAGTAGAAAAATGTCTTGAAATCATAAATATTGATGAGTGATTTTAAGACTAATTTTTATTTTATTTCAAGGTGAATACTCCTTTGGTAGAACACAATCTGGTATTTTCTGTAAAAGTACAATCCTTTCTTAACACTGGTGTAAAGCAGTAACTTTCCTCTCAGTTCATGTTATACATGCTTACATTTTAATTATACTTTTGTAAACCTAAGTTATATAACAGGGGTGTCTGAATATCTATTTGACACATATCGTAATAAGCATATTATAAACAGACACAGTCCCATGGAAGGTTCTGTCATTCAATTAAAATAATTTCCTTTAAGAGCCTCCATTGAACAAAGACTGAGAAGCATGAACTGTACAAATATTACACAGTCTTGAAACTATGTATTACAAGTGAGATTTTATAGACCATAAGTGCTGTACAAAATTGTTCGTACATTACCCTCTACCATGTTGCAAATGACAAATAAAAGTATCTGGAATCAAAATGATGTTTTATCTGATAATTTGCCCTAGGATTTGAAATTTCAAAGATACAAGAGATATCTGGGATATGTTTTTAAAATCAGATATCTGACGTATCAAACTACTTACATTTCCATTGTAAGCATTGTACAGTAACTGCTAAAAGAAGAGGCTTCCTTCTCAAAAAAAGCTAGTACAAGAATTTAAAAAAAAATTACTCATTTAGACACACACAATATATATAATTACAGATCTATGTATCATATTAACTATTTTATATATTATAACCAATCTTATGTATTAAAATACAGTATTGGGGCTCTTAAGCTGAATGCTGCACTTTCTTCACTGTCAGAACACTTTCTGGGCACCACATACAACAACCTCAAAACTCATTTGAATTGTCCTAGAAGCCAGTGGCCTTTTTCTGTATAATACACTACAGCATTTATGTACGCAAGCCTTTATGTATATGATAATATGCAACATTCTAGAATAGATATATAAATCAGAATGTAACTAAGTCCAAGACCGTATTGGGGCCAAAGAAGCATTAAGGAGCTTTGCCCTTTAACCCTTCCCTCCCTCCCTCCGTTACCTGTCTAACCAGAGCAAATAAAGAGAAGAAACTTTATCTTCAGGCTTCTACAATTTTGCTGAAAGTAAGATAGAATAAAATTAATCTCAAAATGTAACACCTGATTAATATTCATTTTCAAGAAGTCAGAAGTCCTGATAATATCACAGCACGAACATCTCCTTGCAATTGACATTGTAACCCTTTTCTATTGAAATCTCATTTTCAAAACCACTCTCTCATCCTGATCTTCTAGTCAGATATATATGCCCATGGTCATTTTTCAGCACATCTGAGTAAAATCTACATGATCTATATATTAAAAAAAGGAAGAAATTAACCTGTTCTTAGTACATATCTGAACATGCACCACTACACATGAAACTTCTAGTGCAATTCAAGTAAGAAAGGGAAACCCAGATTTAGCTGCACAGTAATTTTGTATTCATAGTAGCCTTGTCTACGGGATCAGTTTGGTCAAGTGAAGTTTCTTATTTCTGTTTGTTTGCTGAACAACTGTCAAAGAGAGAAAGGATTTCTAATTCATATAGTCCTTTCTTGTTCCTGAGCCAAAGCAAATGTACTGTAATGACACAATAACTTCATTCTTCCTAATATCATCGGTTTCTGTGAGTTTAGACACTAATTACTATGAGGAAACATTAGGCTTTTCTCCCTTGAATTTTAAGAATATAAAAAGTGCCTCAAAGAAACTCATTTTTCCTCTCAAATATTAGTATCACCGATACTATCTCCTAGAAGATAAGTGTTTCTTCTTCCTTAGATGACTTAGAACACATATGGCATTTTGTATGGTCTTTGGGTAGCATTCATCTTGGTATTTTTTATTTTTAGTCTAAATTTGAAAAGTAAAACCAGTCTTTTCACACCAAGATCAAGTTAATGCAATTTCTAATTCCTAGGCGATATAACAAAACAAAGCTAGTAGCTGACATTATTTTTCCCTCTGCCCAGTCCTCATGCACTGACTCAGAATTTATAATTTTCACTTTCAACAAGATTTGTCATTTCACAGCATGCATTATACAATATAAGAAGTCTTATGAAAAAGCACAAGGCCTGTAATTTTTCTAGACG
>NW_010557109.1:0-4268 GCF_000687285.1 Phaethon lepturus | reverse complement strand
GATGCAGGACGGGGGGGAGGGGAGGGGAGCGGGGGAATCAAAGATGCTAATCAAATTCTAGAAGGGTAAATTACTTCTGCTGACCTAAATTTATCTTATAGTCTAATTTAGACACAGGATCTCTTTTCATTCACCAGTCTTTATTTTTTGTATTGGTATATTTCATCCACAGAGTTAGCTATTTGTGGCATAGAAGAGATTAACACTTCAAATGACCTAACAAGTACTAAAACCTACTTAGAGTTTTCTTCAACTCATGGGTCTTACAAGTGTGGGGCATTATGAACAACAGATCCAAAAGCTCCCACTTTATTACTTATCTATGTGTCTTTATCACTTATCTATGTGTCTTTATCATGCATTCGCATCCTTTATGACCATAACATATTCCATCTTGTGCTAATTCCATTATTTTTTTCATAGCAACTCTGATCTAATAGTTGTGGAAGCTGATGAAAATCATCTAAGAAATATTTAAATGTTCTTGATCCAGAAAGCTGTATCTGTACGTTTCAATCTCCTCTTTAGAAAATGGACTCGCAGGCCTAGAAAAAAATTGTCTACTTTTTCAAGATTTATTGACTGCTCTAGCAGAAGGTATCACTTCCCTTCACCGTAACCCTTGCTATAAGTCTCTTCAATCACTTAAAAATGAACTATGCTATACTGATTCCATTAAGAATTCCTCTGTATACCACTAGGAAAAGCACATTAAAGGTTAGGAAAGCAACTGTTACTGCTCTGTTTGCCTATATCTGCGTTACTTCATAAAAAAGCCTCTTCTGTATAAGCAAGAGTTTGTTTTATATTGAAGACTATGGTAAAAGCCTGAAATAACCATAACCTTCTAAGACTTAAAGTAGAAGTAGGACTTTTGAGTCATCTTCCAAAAAATTCAAACTTTTTAGAATAGGCTTGTAAGATCCAGAACAATAAAATCCAAGTTCCTGCATCAACCACTACAACATAAACAACTGGTACATGAAACATACTTTGTACATGAGTTGACCATCCATTTTCAAAATCACTCAGACTGGATCAAAAGAAAATGCAAATGTAAAAGACCAGTAAAGTAGAGACATTGTAAAGAACTCTATGAAAGTACTGTGTATGAGTACAGTGAATCAATGAAAAGCCACAAGAAAAATAAAAAAGGGTGAAGAGACTGAAGCCAAGGGTTTGAAGCTATTGCTCACAGCATCTTCCCTCACATGCTAGAGAAATGTATCTATATATTGCATATACATCTATATATATAGATATCTGAAGTAGACAGATACCATATATAATAATATAAGCTGAGCTGATGTTTCAATTTGAAAAACATACAAGTAAAATTGTGAGCAATGAAAAATAATCTGAAATTTTAGAAACTCTTTTGAAGCTTTAGCTGTAAAAGCAGTTATTTTTTCCAACCAAGGAAATCTGACTGTGACCGCAGAATGACTTCAAACAGTTAACACTAAATTTCTACCCAATTATTGCTGTCATACTCAAAGGGCCTGGTGACTGAAAAGAAAAAAATAATTAGAAAACAAACACAAAACTGTGAACTTACTCCTCATATAAGCTAGCTTTTAGATAGCTTAGAAATCAAAAGCCTTGCTTGTCCACCTTCTGTTCATTATTTAAATATTTTCAATTAGTATTGGACATCTATTTCAGACTGGTACAATTACATGCATCAGCCATACAGCGTCAAACAGCTAACTCTAGCGTTGCTTTCTCATCCATCAGAAGCAACCATAGATCAAAGGCAGCTTTCTGAGGTAAACATGCAAATAACTAAAAATTACTTCAATTCCAAGCTGTTGCTGATTTACGTTCTGTCAAACAAAAAAGTGCTTTACTTGATTCATATTCACTTTGGGTAGTAGGAGGAAATTCAGCTACTTAATTAAAATGAAGAAGGAGTCAGAGACATGTCTCAGAAATATGAGATTTGTTCCATTGACAGTGTACAGCTCCGAGTGGACAGATAATCAAACCAGATAATACAATTAACATAATAAACAAATTGAAGTGATGACACAAGTTTTGCAAATTTCCAGCTCTCTGGCAGAATAATTTCAAGCTGTAGATAAAAATGAGTATTATATATACCGACAATTCATCTCTATTTACATTCCTGTTAAAATCATTATGAGCACAACGTCAGCATCCTCCTGCCTACCCAACTAGGTTTAGATAATTATAATCCAAATAACGTACCCTACCTTCGAAATCACTACAATGATCTTAAATAGCCTTTTGTTAAACCACTTTTTCCTCACATACGCATATTTTAACTTATTTCTAATGGTACAGTTATCTCAAAAAGAGATTTGACATTCTGCAATGGAAAGAATAAATAAAGCATTTACCAGTAATTCCACCCACATTTACTAAAATTAGTTCAGAATCATCTCTGGAAGAAAAGAATCTCTCTTTCCTTTGAATGCGTGTCAAATATGCTCAGCTGCATAGATCCTTCACAGCATACCAGTCTTAACACCAGAATATCTGGCTTCTCTATTTACTATGTTGGTATCAGTATCCTTCTATGGAAGCAAAAGTAACACGGAAGAAGAAAAATTACAGTAAAAGGCAACCATTGATACAATACCATTTGCACACCGCCTTCCCACTCCCCCGCTTTGGTTGGTTTGTTACTGAAAATGAACAGAATTAACCGATCACTAAGAGATTTGAGACAGTAAATTTTTTGTCTAAATTCATTGTGGAATATTAACACAATTTATTATTTTCATGAATAATATTTTTATTAGGTATCTGACGTGGTAGCCATGTAAATGGATACCCACAGGTAGAAATTACCTTAAAAACAGCACACAGTGCTTAGAATATCAATGTTATTTCAGTGCATCCAGAACTCCAAGGTTCGCATGAGTATCACAGGGCCAACATAGTCTTTACAGGTGTCATGCAAACCATCTCAACTGGTATTCAGTGTGTAGTGTCCTGAAGATAATGAGCTTAAGGCATAGCCTCAGTCATACGGATGATGCCAAAGAAAAGGAAAATAAGTATGCACTTGCAAGGGAAGGAGTAGCATTTGGGGAAAAATAAAAATCCTATATGTTGGACTCAAAAAGCAGGAGAAACAGAATTAAAAAAATACCTAGTACTTGTGTCCTTCACCAAAAAGCACATAAAGTGAGACATGAACACCTCAAATGACATAACAAGTACTAAAATTTACTTAGAATCTTCTGCAGAGCATAAGTCTTATAGGTGTGGGTCATTACACACAATAAATCCAAAAGCTGACACTTTCCAATTCTTCATTTAAAAAAAGTCTTCTTCAATCAGGAAGTAAGATGAGGACTGGAAAAGTAAGTACTTAAAGACTTCAGAATTGGCAATAAATACAGAAGAGCAATAAAATTAATATTTAGATCTTTCTATCTACTCTCTAGCACATCCTGTTCAAACAGGTGGGACAGTTTAAGTGATCAGAGCACAAGTGTATTTATCTGCCCTTAAGAGCTGACTTTTCCATACCAGTATTCACCTAAACATTTATTACAAAATCATGATGCAAGTATTTTCTTCATGTGTAATATAACAGGCATGCAACGTTCAAAAGAAATTTTAAGTAACCCTTAAAATGCACCTACAGTTGGCCTTACATGGTGATAAAAATAAGAGGAAATAGACATACTCTTGGGTTAAAACGTGTTCTAAAGAAGCAGGTTAATTTTAAGTAGTTTTCATTCTTTTCTCCATTGATTTAGTGGTTAGCACTTGATGCAGTCACGAAAAGCAAAAATAAAAATAAATCTTGCCCTGAAGACTATACCCTAACTTCTAGCTCCCAAAATGGCAGAGAGAGAGGTATCCTAATCCTGAGCTTTTAAATGAAATTACATAAAGGACATTAATTGTTTATAACAGAAGAGTTTTGGTGCAAGCAGCAATGAGGCAGTGACTCATGTTTTGCTATTTAATATGGACATAAAACCTCCTCCTCAACAAGCTCAGTTACAATTTCAGCAGTGAAAATGGCACCTTTTCTGTTTTTCCCTTTAAAGCCAGCATTTTTATCTCCAGGCCTGCACCGCAATATAAGTGATATTACCATGTAAATACATATATTAAAGCAGATGCCTTTCACATTTCCCTTTTACTTATGTTTATTCTGTCAGAGACAATACAATCAAGTCATATTTACAACAAAAACATAGTTAGCATTTTTAAAGCATTTCCTTACTGTCCCTAGTCTAGCCTTCTCAATATACTGTTGGTAACAGAAGTTACCAAGAAAT